>NC_035108.1:452818372-453121402 GCF_002204515.2 Aedes aegypti
TTGTTTATTCTAATATTTATTTTGTCATTTAGTTTTGAGTTGAATAAAATGACAGCGGATTTCTCCGGGTTGATATCTATTTTGATTGATGCCAGTTTACTCTTGATTTGTTCTAAAATTATGTTTGATGTTGTTTCTACTTCTTCTATTGATTCTCCAATTATTGTAATAGAAAAATCGTCTGCAAATTGTATGAAAATTACTTTGTATTTATATCATGTAGTTCTCTTGTATAAACATTAAACAATAGTGGTGAGAGGGGGCAACCTTGTGATAACCCTTTGTTGGTATTTTGAATTATGTCTCCTTGTGTTGTTTGTATTATTATTTTCCTGTTTTTTAGGTACAGATCTAACCAAGTTGTGATTTTCCTAGGAATTCGTAGGTTATCTAATTTATTTAATAAGATGTTTATGTCTACTGAGTCAAATGCCTTTGTGAGGTCTAAGAAAATAGTTGCTACAATTTGTTTCTGTCTCTTTGCTTCTGTTATAATTGAGTTTATATGGTTGATACAATTAATTGCCGAGTATCCTTTTCTAAATCCGTATGATAAGCTGGGTATTAGATTTTCAATCTCTAAGTATTTGTTTAATCGTTTTTTAATTTCACAGTTTATTAGTTTCAAGTTTATGTTTATCAAAGCGATTGGTCTATACGATGATTCTTTAAGCTTATCTTTACCTTGTTTTAATATTGGAATTATTTTGATTAATAACCATTCTTCTGGTATTTTTTCATTCATCCAAACTTGACTGGTTAATTCTAATATTTTAGTTAAAAGCTTTAAATTGATGTTTTTCAAGAAATAATACGATAACCTATTTGCTCCTGCGGCCGAAGTGTCTTTTCTTTCTCGGATTGTTTTAATCATATTTTCTATTTTTAATGGTTCAACGTAAATTTCCTCTTCTACGTCGTAGTTAGTGTTTGAATGAGAATGGTTTGTCATTGCTCTTCCTTGAAGTTTAGTTCAATGAACTTTGTTGCAAGTTCCTTATTGTTAATTATCTCAGAGTTTTCTTTATGTTTGAAATTGCCACTTACACACCTGACAATTTTCCACATTTGGTTTACATTGATCTGTTCATTTATTTCATTTAACATTTTATCTCTGTATTCAAATACTTCTTTCTTCAAAGCCTTTTTGAAGTTTAATTTGCTTTTTTGGAATTCGTGTTTGTTAGCTAGAGTTAAATTGTTCCTGAATTCTATGTGTTTCTTGTTTTTTATTCGTAGAGCTTTTTAATGTTTTCGTTCCAGTAAGTTTTATTTTTTTCTTACTATTTGGGTTATATCATATGTTGCTTTTTTCATTGCGTTGTTTATTTCTTTGTTAGGTCTTCAACATTTGTGAGAGTGTTAGGGTCAATTTGGTTAAGGTTTCTATTGCTTTATTTTGCTAATAATTGTCTTTGTGCATGGTTGTTGAATTTTTAATTGTATAATGTGGCATTCTATAAGTTTATGGTCTGTTCCTAAATCTTATGAACTGGTCTCCCAACTTGTTATTGGTCCTAGGTTGGTGTTGTGATTGTTAAATCTATTGCTGAAGAATTGTTATTTATGTCTTCCCACCTGGTTGCGACTCCAGTGTTCAAGAATATGACGTCATGATTTCCTAGTAATCACTTATTAGCTCTCCTCTTCTGTCAGTTTTGTTTGAAATTTTATCCCATGTTGAGTGATGAGCATTCAAATCTCCTCCTAAAAATACTGGAACGGTACTGTTTTCGATGTAGTTAAAAAGTTTTTCGAGTGGTTCTTTGATTTCTGTTATTGGTGTGTCTGGGGTAGATATAGCGAGATGAATATTATTGGTTGCTTAAGGTTTTTAATTTTTACTATTGTCATTTCAAGTTTTATGTCTGGGATTGTTATTTCTTCGTATATCAACGTAGAGTGTACTAAATTCCGGTGCCACCGTAGCCGTCTGGCCTACAGTTTTTAATGAATTGATAGTTGAGAAATTTGTATTTCTCATCTGGCTTAAGCCAAGTCTCTTGAAGTAAGAATATATGTATGTCATTAGTATTAAGGTAGGTGTTTATTGTTTCTCTTTTATGAAGAGGTCTTATACTATGTATATTTAGTTGAGATATATTTAGATCGTTTAAAAAGCAATTATCCATGATTAAATTTTAGGTGTTACTGGTTTTACGTGATTTCGTCAAATGTATTAGGTTCTGTATCATTGAAGCTATTTCAATAAGGAGTAAGTCTGAATCCAGTTTGTTGTCATTAGTTTTGTTTGTAATTTTCTCGATGATGTTTTGGAGTTGTTTTGTTAGGTTTTCTTGTTCTGTTTGAAGTTTTTCTGGTTCAGTTACTTTATGTGGATTGTTCTCAATTACGTGTACTTGTTCGGGATAAGTGTCAATAGTCGGAAAGGTGTTTTGTGTGTTTCTGTTTTGGTTTTGGGTTTACTTTCTGTGTCATTGTTTGTGATATTGCGAATGATTCCTCTGTAGTCAAGTTTTTTAGATGTTGTTTGGTTGACTTGTCTGAACTTTGTGTTTGTCATACTGGGTTGTTCCAACTGTGGGAATTCAACGGTAGACTCTAACAAAGCGAATCTGTTGGAGGTTTGTAGGGTGTGTTTGGGGTAAAGCTGTTGGGCTTCTTGGAAGGTCATTTTATTTATGGTCATTGCTACATTTATGTGTTCCATCCTAACCCTTTCGGGACATTCTTTGTTGGTAGGAAGGTGATTCCCACCACAATTCCTAAAGATTCGCTTTTGAGTCTTGTCGCATTCTGTGTGTTTGTCAGTTTCTTGTTGACCACACTTAATGCAGGTTTTTTTCCCCTTACAAGCCGTGTCTTTGTGCCCTAGTCGCCAGCATTTTGTGCATATTCTTACCGGGTAAATGTAAATTTCGGGTTTTTCAATGACACCGTAGATCGAAACAGTTCGCCGGCAAGTTCTGGTCCTTTCCAAAAGGTAACTTTGATGGATCGAGTGTTAATTATTCTTGATTTTTGGTCTTTCGGGCTTTTTCGTCTTTTTGATTCTTTCGATTTTTGTGATTTTTGTCAGAGATTGTGTTTTGATATATTTCTTTTTCTGTGAGTGATATCGGTACATTTTTGATTTGCTGTTGTTTCCGGTAGCATTCTTGGAATGAAATGCTCTGTAATTGTTGTTTTTGAGTAGTTGTGTCGCGTTTAGTAGCTTTTCAGCGTCTTTCGGTTTTTGTAAATTAGTTTGTATCGGTATTGCCCTGCTCTTTTTGAGTTCTGTGAATTGGTCTAGTCCTGTGTCGTGGAGAAATTTCCCCCACTTCCATTGGTTCGAGTAATTTTTCTCCTTCCTTGATTGAATAGGTTCGATGATAGTACATAATGTTGGTTGTTTTGAATCCAGATTATTCGGTCATTGTTAATGTGTTGGTTGTTTGATTTTGCGTTTGTGGTGTTTGAGGTTAGGTTATCTGTTGAATTTTTATTTGTTTTTGTGTTTGTGATCTGGTGCTGAATGTGTGTGTGGTTGTGATTTTTTTAACTGCTTGTTTGTTTGTCTAGGTGTGGTCGTTGTCTCGTCGTTTCCCGTTGGTGGTTTTCTTGTTGTGTTGGTGTCTGTTCTTGTTCGGAAAATCCGGCGAATAGGTCTTCATCGTCTGTGTTGGGTAATTGGTCTCCATCCATTCCTTACCTTTGTCTGGTGGTTAGTTTTGGGTCGTCTGTTCGTGTGGTGTCCATGTTAGGATTCAGCCAACATACAGCTGGCGTTCCTCCCTTTCACTTTTTTTTTTCTTAACCTAGCTTACACTAATCACTACCGAGTTTTTCTCTTTTTTATTTCTATTCACAACTTATTAAACTAACACTTATTGGCCGATTTTTCTCTCTTCTATGTACTTATTATCAAATTGTGGAAAAATAAAACTATTAATTAAAGGAAATATAAAATGGAGATAGAAGATTTAAATTTGGAAAAAAGTTTTCGCGCACGCGGTTTGAAAATGCTTCACTACACTCGACTGGTTTTTTTGATTGGGCTCTTGTGGTCCGCTCAGAACGACGGTTTGAGGAGGAATGATTTTCTATTTTTCAAAAAAGGCTTGTTCTTCGAAAGCCATCATCAATCAAAGCCTGATGGAAAAAATCAAGTTATTTTTGGAGCAACAATTTTACAGATATAATAAAATCAATTTTCCCGTATATTTTTAAAGAAATTTTTTTTAATTTGATGGGAATTGATATGAGTAGAATTTTTTGTGTAAAAGTACGTGCTGACGGAAGTCCTAGTATAGTATTAATATGAAAAATAACTTACGCCTTCATAGAGTTACTTAGTAAGTCCCCACGTCACATTCAAGCACAACAGAAACACAATTGCTTTATTCTTAGAAGACCTATCAAAGTACATTGACAATCATCAAAATTGGCAACACTGCTGCAATAAAATCGATTTTATTTTCCACATATTATTTTCATAATATGTTATTCTGAGATTACCAATTGAAAAATTCGGAGAAAACTGTTTACAATTTGCTGTAGATCGATAAATATGCGTACATGATTTTAAAGTATGAGACTTTTTTAGTAAAACTACCATAAACAGTAAAATTTATACTTAAGACTGTGGTTTAATCTCACGATTTAGCTTTCGTTTATACTAATATAGTTTCTTTAGTAATCCAAACTAGTTTTGAACACGCTTTTTACTGTTCTCTTTTGCTGGGAGTGAAAGGATGGTACAAATTTGGCCATAAATGGGTAAATCACTAAAGTTACCTAATGTCATAGAATGGTGGAATATAATTGATATTTTTAAAGCTTTACCTTTAGTAGAATAGTAAAGGATACAAACATACAATTTGTTCATAAAAATAAGGATTTTTGTTTTGCGAAAAATAATGTTAAACTTTGACGGACAGCTTTTTTTAAGAGTTTTTGGAAAAACTATTTAGCTCTTCAACCAAAAGCATTTTCAAAGATTTTTATATTTTTATTGCATTTTAGAATAATAGGTCAACGATACACATAAAACCGATTACGATTTTATCAATAAATAAAAAAGATATAGCATAAACAAAGTGTCCACTTTATAAAATGAACAGTCCTTATATGTTTTACATACTCATAAGAAAACTTCCAGAAAGTAGCTTATCATTCGGCTAATGGAATGTAATATGTTATTAACAAAATGTAAGTAATAGCATAATTTAGTATAAGCAACTTGATCCTCAACATCTGGTAACCCCCGGTACGCACATTCCATATCTTCGATTCAACCCATTCGTCACTTGCATGCATGCAAGTATTGGTAGGCGATGCACAGCCAGCACACGAACGCGATGCATGCAACTTTGCTGTTGCTGCTCGGGATATCAAATATCATTACACTTAGGCGAATTTTCTTCCAAAGAAGCCTTAGCAGCACACATAATTTACGTTGTTCCTTACGTAACTTTGCGCCAGCTTTGTCCCAACACCAGGGGCTCACGATACGCAGCAGCAGGATAGTGCTACTCCTACTTACATCTAGGATGGGTGCATTATCATAGGCATGTGAGTGATACCCGCTACACACAAATCGTATCTAGCTGGATGGAGTAGCATAGTGCATTTTTTCCTTCCAAGGATTTTTTCCCGTAGAATTCAAATATACGAGTAAGGATGTGGGGCTGATTACTTACTTCCATTTTTGTCCATCGATGTGTTTTTAAAGCAGAAGATGTGGGATTAAATCACTCAAGTGATTGCACTCCACTACAATTCTCGCGTTCAGTACCATAACTGTTTTGGACTGTTTTTGACTGCTATTTTTGAGTCAGTATAAATTACTCATCGCCCTTTGTCATGCTGTATCATAAATGTTCCAAATATCGATTGAATTTCTTGTACTGTATGATACTCAACGTGAGAATTTATACAGCAGTATTGAAATGGAATTATGATTGAAGGTATTTTTATGAGATTGAGATATTATTTTACCGATTTAATATGTGGTATGCCGTTCACACTTTATGTTTTGCGTAAAAATATTAAAAATATCTTCCGACAGTATATTATTTATTTGGATAATCATTTAGATCATCGAATTAGGGAAAGGTGGTGTTTTTTTTTTTGCAGACCTTGACAAATTCTTCATTGCACCACTAATCAAGTTTGACAAATCTCAGATATTTTTTTACTGATAATCTGGCAATCTGAAGATGATAAGTAATGCCATATCTTTCTATTGCTAGTGTGTAATCTGTCAAAATGATCTAAGTATTGTCAAACTTAGTGGGATTATGTTTCATCGTGGTGGGCTTTGTGGCCGTGCAATTAGTGTATTCAGGCCGTTAGACGCATCGTGTCATGCATGGGGTTGGGTTCGATTCCCGCTTCAGCTTTTTTGCAAATGTCAATCAATAACTTTTTAAAGATGACTACAGACTTTAGAGATTCTCCTATCCCTCACGCTTCCACGGGTCAAACGATGACAAATACCGTCAGCTAAGGTTGCGTACTTAGGCGCCGTCCACAAATTACGTAACACTCTAGGATGAGGGAGGGCTAGACTAAAGCATTACGGCTCATACAAAAATTTAAAAATTAAGGACTATGATTGGAAACTCGGTATCTGGAACGTCAGATTGGCGTATGTGTGGCTGCTAACCAGGAAGTGTGGTGGCTAAAATCTGAACAACGTGAATTCAGAGCGGTAGACCCCGTCGCTAACCCTGCAATCAAATATAACATTTAATCAGCGGAGGCGACAAAGCTGAACACGGAGTTGGCTTCGTAGTGATCGGGAAGCAGATGAAGCGCGTTATTCGGTGGTAACCGTTTCAACATCCAACGCCTGTCAGTAGATGGTGTAGCAGCGGACTACCATTAAAAACATGACGAGCGTATTAGCGAAATCAACGAGAGCATGAACTTCAGCGATCTTTGGGCGTCAGTCCACGGAGCGGTGAGCGCAGTAGCGCGAGAGACCAAGGAACGGTTGGTTCGACGAAGAGTGCAAGAGAATGACGGACGAGAAGAACGTGGCCAGAAGCCGGATGTTAGCGTCAAGTACCTGTCAAAGCGGAGAGCGGTACAAGGAAACAAGGTCAGCCGAAAAACGGATCCATCGAAGGAAGACAAAGGAGCATGAGGCACAAGAAGCTATCAGAATAACATGGGACGGTTTTAGGAATCTCCCAGTAAACATTTTGGTTGGTATAACTTTTGTTATACACCCTTCTATATGAATCAATTTAATCGTAAAGAATGCATGAAAAGCCTATATACCTACCAAAGTGGAGGCTATATGCGTACTTGGCACGACTTTTTCAGACTTTCTTCGATCAGATATACGATGCCGCAAAATTTGGATGGAAATATAAAAAAAAGTTTTCAACAAGTCTCGAACTCTGGACCTTAGGATTAGGAATCGGATACCTTACCACTATACCACCAAGGGTTACATGGTGGAATGGTAATTATTTGCCAATATTAATACATGTTTCATGTACAGCAACACATACTGTGTTGTTCATTGAGGCCCATCGTCAGCAAATACCAAATTTGGGCGGCAATTTTTGCTAAGTTATTGCGATTTCATACGATGCTTTCTGGATTGTTATATGATCTGTCAGTTTATACAACTTAAGGTGATTATAGAACGAAGCCACGCCTCAAATTTTCAAGAGCACAAGACTTGAGAACCAAACAGCGCTTTGCATTGAAAATTTATCCCATTGGTCACCACCAGTAAACAAGTAATTTGATTGATTTTCAACGCGAACTGTTGTCAGATTCTCCAATCTTGTGCACTTAAAAATTCAAAGTTTGGCTTCGTTTTATAATCACCTTAACGCGATTTTGTGATGCACTATTTACGACATGTTTTGCTGTCAACACAGATTGTCGTTTATCAATCGTATTGGGGATTTATATACAACTTGTGTTGACATTGATAGCGTTTAATTTGGCATCTTGTGCGATTCTGATTTTTGACGTACGAATATGTGATTTTGGATGCACATTCTTATATGATACGTGGTTCACAGCCCAGTCAATGGTGTGCGGAGAAAAACAGCACCGTCTCCCGCCATGTGCAACTACATTGAAGGAAACTTGCTAATGAACAAAATTATGGTGGTCGGCATGTAGAAAGAGTACTTCAAGTCATTGTTGAACGGAAATAACGGAAGTGGATCTGATAGCAGAATCCAAATCGATGACGATGGACAGGCTGTGGAGCCTCCAATGCTAGATCAGCTAAAGAAATACTTGTTTTTAATTATGAATCGTGGTTTACGGCTAACCAGCCGAGTGGAAGTTTAACAACTACCGAAAAGCTAAACATTACATATAATTTGCAATTGGATTAGATGGACAAATTGATGTGAAGATTTGCGAAAAAGTTACACGTCTTCTCAGTGAGAATCGAACTCACGACTCCCTGATCTCTAGTTAGGGCGCGTTACCCCTATGCCATGAGATGACTCATGAACGCAGAAGTTAACCACATCACATCAATTTGTCCATACAATCCAATTGCAAATTATATGTAATGCTTAGCTTTTCGGTAGTTGTTAAACTTCCACTCGGCTGGTTAGCCGTAAACCACGATTCATAATTAAAAACAAGTATTTATCGAGCAACGGACTCATGTTCCGTAACAGGTCGTTTGAGAACGTTGCTGGCTAGTGTTGTGTAATGCGCTCTCGGGCTAGGCATTGGATATAAATAGAAAGCGTTGTGTTTGGATGGGCATCTAATTCTTCCGAAAGAGGTGCACTTTGCGAAAAAAAACCACGTGATTATTGAGCTGAAATCGAATTCAGGTTAACTTCTGCGTCCATGAGTCCTCTCATGGCGTAGGGGTAACGCGCCCTAACTAGAGATCAGGGAGTCGTGAGTTCGATTCTCACTGAGAAGACGTGTAACTTTTTCGCAAATCTTCACATCAATTTGTCCGTCTAATTCAATTGCAAATTATATGTAATGTTTAGCTTTTCGGTAGTTGTTAAGCTAAAGAAAGCTATCAATGGGCTGAAGAACAACAAGGCTGCTGGTAAGAACGGGCTTCTGGACGAACTTCTCAAACTCGGAAGTGAGTAACTGCACGAACTCCTTCAACGTATCGTTTCGAGGATATGGGAGGAAAAACAAATACCTACTAGTTGGTTGGATGGTCTCATTTGTCCTTTGTACAAGAAAGGACACCGACTGGAGTGCGACAATTACCGAGGGATAACACTCCTTAATTCGACGTTCAAAATTATGCCTGGAATTCTGTATAACAGATTGAGGCCGCATGAGAAGTCCGTTGTCGGCAAATACCAAGCTAATTTTCGAGAGGGCCGATCAAGGGCGGATCAAATGTTTATCCTGCGTCAAATCTTTGATAAAGTCCGGGAGTACAATTTGCAGACTCATCATCCAGCAGCGTACGAATCATTGAACAAAAACGAGATGTGGCAATTCATGTTGGAGCATGGCTTTCCGGCTTTGCTGATTTGACTGATTCGTGCAACGCTTGATGGATCAAAATCATGTGTGTGGGTGGTGGGCGAGATTTTGTAATCGTTCGTAACCTTAGGTGGATTGAAGCAGGGTGACGCTCTTTCTAACTTGCTGTTTAACATAGCGTCGAAGGTGCTATCAGGAGAGCCAGTGTGCAGAGAAGCGGTATCATTATCACACGGTCTCATATGCCCCTTAGCTTTGCGAACGATATTGACATCATCGGGATTGACCGTCGGGCAGTGAAAGAGACGTGGTCAACGTGGGTCCGGTGAACATGTTAGTGAACACTAGTGACATGTGATAAACATCATTACCCCCGGGGTGAAAAGACGTATTGCAGCTGCGGGTCGGACTTTCTGCGGGTTCCGTAATCAGGTTAAGTCCCGAACCCTGCAAACGAAAACTTAACTCGCGTTATACAAGACACTCATCCTTCCAGTTCTCCTATAAGGCCATGAATCATGGACATAGAAGGAAGTCGATTGTAGAGATTTCGGGGTCTTGAACGTAAAGTGCAGCGAACAATACTCGGCGATAAATTAGAAAACGGCATCTGGCGGCGTCTTATGAATCACGAGTTTTACCAAATGTATAAAGAAGTGGATATTGTCAAGCGCATCAAACACGGCAGGCACCGTTGAGCTCGTCATGTTGCACATATGCCGAAAGAACGACAAGCAAAAATAATATTCAACAGAGAACCCGTCGTATTTTTTTTGGCGGTTGAGGAGCACTTAGGGGCACTTAACGTTCAGGGCGACTGGAAGCGGTTGGTCCAGGAACGAGCCTAGTGGAAAAGACCCATTCATTTGGTGCAGATCGTAGCGAATTGTAGCCCATCTTGATACTTGATAAGGAAAGAAAGCTAAATATAGCTATATGTATAGAGTAAAGTGGGGCAAAAGTTCGAGTGGGGTAAGAGTTTCTTTTTAAGATTTCTAGCTCAATTCAAAACAAATCTTATAAATGTCATGGTGGTTCGAATGCTATTCAAGTAAGAGACTTTCACTCCAAATATCCTAAAAATCTATTGAGATTTGGAAAAGTCATAGCTATTTGTTGTTTTTCGACGTAAATATTGTAATTTTTGGTCAAACTTTCGTTGCATGGAACCAATTGAAGATAAAATCTTTTTCAATATTTTATGTAAGGGCGTTTCTAGGCCTATAATAAGGTTGCTTTGAGGTGTATTAGTTTTTGCATAAATGCTTGAAAACAATTTTTGGCGCATAGTGGGGCAAAAGTTCGACCCATGTATAAACTCACGAAAAAATTTGCAAATTGCCTAAAACCCACATATTATCTTCAAAATTAGTTAAATTTGTCTGATCGTGTGAAAATTGTCACCAAAATTTTACATTTCCACTTAGTTTTGCGAAAAACTGCTATTTTTGAGTATATTACAATTAACTCGGTTTTGGGCAATTTTTGATGAAAATTTAGTGTGTATTTTTCGTTAAACTTAAGTTTACGGCTGGTATAAAGTATGCGTGTCATAAAAGTATCAATATTTTGTGTTTTAGCCAGCGAACTTTTGCCCCACACTAGATTCGAACTCTTGCCCCACTGGTGGGGCAAAAGTTCGAATAAGACAATCAATTTTGAAACTGTTATAACTAAAAATGAGTAAATATTTTGACACAAGTTTGTTCAGCAAAATTATAGCCAATATGTTGAAGGTTCACTGTATGGTTTTTGTTTTGTTTTAACTGCTATTGTTTTCTTGGAAACTTTGATTATGCCACTAAGGTCGAACTTTTGCCCCACCTTACTCTATATACTTTTCGCAGTTTAAATTTCAATTTGTACATTTGACACGTGTTTCGTCGTGTTACATGTAACTTCAAAACGTCAAAACCTTATAACAGCAAGATTCCTTAGGTGGGATTTGCCTACAACTGGATCACTGATTAACTGTGTAAGCTAAAAAACTAATTTTATACTGGCGACATTCCTCCACGAATTCATTCTATTTTTGACGTTGGATAACGTCTTACGGCAACATACTGGGGTACAATTTCGAAAACCGAAAAATCGCTCGCGTCACGAAAAGTGGTTAGATTTTGAATGTTAATAACTTACTAACGCCCGGATAGATTTTCAAGATTCTTGCACCAATCGATTGGAAATCTTTCTACGAATCGACTCCAACAATGAAAACTATTGATTCTCATGACTAAACTATTGAAAAATTGGGAAATATCGAAGCATGTCTTATTTTTCATAGAAAAGCACATTTTTCTTGTGTATTCCTGACACAGACATCATTGCGCGATATCTTAGCCACTTTCGTCATTCAAAGGGAAACGCCCCTTTCGGTCTTCTTCTTACTTCTCTTATTATCTCGTGTTCAGTCGAAGCCAACCAAACTCGACTTCACGCGCGCATCAGTCAGTCGTAGACCAGCAACCGGAGAAGGACTCATATCGGAATAAATTTTACACGTTCGTCGCTGCTGCTGCTGCTGCTGTTTATTCCCAAGCTAAAAGCTGCGGGTTCCGTGTTATCGCTCATCATGGCCCTTTGGCATCCAGCTCGCCCATCGAATTCGTCCAGAAACCTTGATAATTACCGTGGGAGGAGTGAGCAAACCATCGAATACAAGGATGGATAAGAAAGCACAAAATTACCGACCGCATTTCAATTTAATCGTCTTCGGTGAGCTTTTGGTGTGTTTCTGTCTAACAATGGAATGAAAACCCAGTTTGATCGACGGTGACTACCACCAACCGTCCTTTTCAGGACGACAATTACATTTTAAAAGAGTTGTGAGAATTTTCCACCGACAATTACTGATGATTGGATGTAATTGATTCAGATTTTGGTCAGTCATTTACACGCAACCATAAATGGGACATGAATTTCCGATTGTGCGCGCGCGGGGCAATCGTCGACAGTGTGTGCATGAGTCGGATAAATTGCGAACGGCACTTGAATGAAGAATCCCTCCCGGTTTGTTTCGCATTTAGTGATGATTGCATAATGCCGTTATCGCCGTCGCTACCTACATGATACTAGAGCGATCAATATCAACTCGTCGAACACAGAGCTAAAACTAATCAGCAACAGCTTTGTTGACGTTTCGATATGGTAGGGCAAACGCTCCCTTAGTGGAGGTAGCTCCAATAGTGGAGGTAGTGTGTTTTGGCATGTTTCGCGCTAATAAATGATTATGTGATATTTTTGTATTATGTACGATGCGAAAATGATACAAGTAATCGAATAATATTCATGAAATTTAACCGTAAAACTATTTAAAACAATTATTTTGCTTAGTTTTTTTTGCTCCTTTGCACCTATAGTGGTGCATCAGTACCCATAGTGGAGCGTCCCATAAGAAATCAATGGTTTGCGCCACTAAAGGAACCATCCTTAAAATATACCTCCACTAAAGGAACCGTGTTCCTATTATTAGTGTAAGGCTTTTTGCAGGGAAATTTCAAATGAATCGTGATTTTTATACATTTGAATGATAGAAGGATTTGAGATCTATCGAATGATACGTTAAAATCATATATTTCATGATCTTAACACCGTGTTTTAGCAGTTTTCCCTTAGGTGCACCACTAATGGTACACTTGCCCTAAGACATTGTCGATCGAATGGAAATACGCACACAGAAAAGACTGCGAAAATGCTACCGCCGCCCGACTGAACGACGGGAACCTATGTTAAACTTTGTTTGTCATTTATCTCTGTTGAAAACTAATCATCCGAAACTATAATGATAACTAAATAAATTATTTAATCAATTGTGGCCCTGAAAAGAGCAGTTGTTTGAAACTGTGATTCAATGCAATTTAAGCGCGTTCGCCACGGATACGACGAGTATCGAAAGGCTTCGGAACCCACTTAAGCAATCAATCTTAGTGGATCATGCGTGGATCCTCAAGCGGAATATTTGTTTGTTGAGCAAAAGTTACCGCTCATGCTTCTGCTTCCATCGACCAATTGAAGTGTTAATCGAACCAACTAAAAAATAACACAAAATGTTCATAATAGGTCAGAATTGACATGCAACAAATAGTGTGAAAATTGATTAGAAGAGCACTTATTTTCGACCTACAAGAATTCTGTGCCTATTTTCGGATTTTCATACAAAGTAGGCCAAAACGGTATCGAAAATCGATCGGTCGAAAATCATCGAAAAACGGTCGAAAACTAGTGTTGGGTCGAAAATTGATGCTGCTCTCTTAGAAATCTTTCATAAGTTCGTGACAGTCTCAAGCCAGGAAATATAAGAAGCTAAAGTTATCCAACGTCACTTTGGCGGTCGTATCTCGGAAACAACCTCTTACTTTTTCATTAAAACATTGGTTTAATTTGATAAATCAGATATTTTTCTGAGGACAAAATATGATAATCGAACTCAGACAGTTGTATTAATAAAAAAAAATAAAATTATTAAAGGGCATTTGAGGATGCTAAGAATTACTAACAAAATCAAGATTTCTGAGGGATATGTGAGGTTTCAAAATCATAACAATTAATTAGCTATGGTAAGTATATCTTGGAGAATTTGAATAAAATAGACAGGTTAATGATCTTCTTCTTTTTATTATTGTAATTATTATTCTTACCCTTGTTCTTCTTCTTATTCTTCTTCTATATTTTTTTCTTGTTATACTTCTTCATCTTCTTCCTAGTCTTCTTCTTCTTAGTATTTTCCTTCTTCTAAGTATTTTTCTTCTTCTTCTTTTTCTTCTTATTTTTTATAATAAATTTTCGAGCTGTATACCTATAAGTAGATGAAAAAACCGAATTTAGTACTATACCATTTAATTCCACTAGAGTTTGTATCCTTTGACAGATACGCGTATTTCGACCTCAACTGTAAGGCCATCTTCAGTGTCGTGTACTAGACTCTACTAGTCGAGTCTAGTACACGACACTGAAGACGGCCTTACAGTTGAGGTCGAAATACGCGTATCTGTCAAAAGATACAAACTCTAGTGGAATTAAATGGTATAGTACTAAATTCGGTTTTTTCATCTACTTTTTTTTTATTTCTTCTATTCCTTCTTTTCTTCTTCTTCTCTTCTTCCTTCTCTTATTATTCTTCTTCTTGGCATTACGTCCTAATTGTACAGCTTAGTGCTCTCATGAGTACTTACACTGTTGTCAATTGAGAGCTTTATTTGACCATATCTTCTTCTTCTTCTTTCTGGCGTTACGTCCCAACTGGGACAAAGCCTGCTTCTCAGATTAGTGTTCTTATGAGCACTTCCACAGTTATTAACTGAGAGCTTTCTTTGCCGATTGACCATTTTTGCATGTGCATATCGTGGGGCAGGTACGAAGATACTCTATGCCCTGGGAATCGAGAAAATTTCCATTACGAAAAGATCCTCGACCAGCGGGATTCGAACCCACGACCCTCAGCATGGTCATGCTGAATAGCTGCGCGTTTACCGCTACGGCTATCTGGGCCCCTATTTGACCATATGGGGATTTCTTTTTATTTCCGTACAAAGTGGGCCGAAGGGTCTCAGATTTTCATGAAACTTTTTCCACAGGCAGGGCTCATCAATATATGAATAAAAAAATTGAGGATAATTCAGGGTAACTTATTTTCCCGGAAAACTCAGTTGGATTTTTTTTGTTTTCCTCTGACACTACTTACTTTGAAAAATCATAACTCAAGAACGAAGCATCGGAAAAACAAAGATTTTTTATCAAAGCAATTGCAAATTTTCTAAAACATCAGAAAAAAAAGATATGGGATTGGTTTTAATGAAGTATAAGTCGGAATGGATGATATTTTTCATGAAAAATTACACCGCTAAGAAAAACTGAGAAAAACTGTTTCTGTCTCAATTTTTCATTACACTGAAAAGGGATTCTTTCTTTTCTATGGAACAAATAAGATTATTATTATTATTATTTTTTAAATTTTATTAATTCAATTTTTCAGTATATAACTTATATTTTCATCTTAATACTATCTATTTTTTCAACCGGGAAGATTGTCTTTGGTTGCTAACACCAGAAGATTTTCGTTTCTTTGTATTATTAAGATTGTATTCGATGAAAAGGCTTATATGGTCATTTTCCACAAAATTGGCCATTACTCAAAAACGAAAAAAAAAGTACATTTCAAAAATTTCAGCGATTAAAGCTTATGAAATTACCTTCTCAAAAATATAATTTTGAAAGTTTTCCACTAATTGGAACATAGTTTTCCGGCTTTTCTTTAGGAAATTTCCCAACGGTGAAAAATTTTGTGGAAAACTGTTTCCAGTTAATTTTTTTTTTTATTACTGAGAAAATTTGCTTTAATTTTCATAAAACACTTTGTTTCTACGATGCTTCTTTCTTGAGTTATGGTTTTTCAAAGAAAAGGCTCAAAATGGCACATTTGCACATTTTTTACAAAATTGGCCATAACTCAAAAACGAAAAAAAAAAAAACCATTTTAAAAATTTCAGTGATTAAAGCTTATGAAATAATCTTCCCAAAAAAATTTTTTTAGAAATTTTTCATGAGTTGGAGCGTAGTATTTCCGGCTTTTCTTTACGAATTTTCTCAACGGTAGAAAATTTTGTGGAAAACTTTTTCCAGTTAATATGTTTTTTTATTCCTGAGAAAATTTGCTTTCATTTTCATAAAAAAAAACTTTATTTCTACGATGCTTCGTTCTTGAGTTATGATTTTTCAGAGTAAGTAGTGTCAGAGGAAAACAAAAAAATTCCAACTGAGTTTCCCGGGAAAATAAGCGACCCTGAATTTTGATGAGCCCTGCCTGTGGAAAAAGTTTCATGAAAATCTGAGGCCTTTCGGCCCAAACCCGTATGGAAATAAAAAAAAATCCCCATATTTTACATGTGTATATCATGTGACAAGCACTGGAAAGTCGACAATATTTCCAAGCCGAAAAGATTTTCGACCTGTGTTATTCGAACCCACGACCGTCAGCTTGGCCTTGCTGAATAGTTGCTGAAAATAACAGCTAATGAATATTCAATTAAAATCATTATTATCTGCCAGCAGAACATTTTTTTGGTCCGATTAAATTCCAAGGTTGACCTTACCAAAAATCGATGGTCTTATTGACCTCAGAAAAAAAAAACATAGTTTTAAAGAGATGATGAGTTTGTTATAATTTGATAAAATTCCTGCAAAACACGGTGTGAAAATTGTAAAATACCCCAAGCAATGTTAGACAGAACTCAATTAACAAAATGAGGTGAAAATCTGAGAGACACTCAGACCAAATTTACTGAATAAAAACAGGGCACATTCTCAGCAAAATTTCGAAGCAATATGCTGCTGCTTTAAACCACAGACCATTGAAAAATTTATTTAAATGTTCCAATCCTATGCCGAGTTGGGAATTCAACTACGGAATACAATTTGAACTTTTCTATTGTTTTGTAAGAATTTTCTCCAATGAATTAGGTGTCGACCTTAAACCATGTAGTCATTTCATTAATATTATTTTAAGACTCTCCTCCCCTTTGTGTTTTCGACTAATAATCATGAATCTGACTAATAATCATCCTCTGACTTCTGGCAATTCTACAAAAAAATATTAAATTGAAAAATGCTATTGAAAAAAGAACGCACTTAAAAATATAATTTTAATAAACAAAAAAAAAACGAAGAATAGTAAACAACTCGAAGATTTATTATCAATTAATCAATTAATCAATTAATTTTAAACGGAACTATATAATTCAAATAGCTTAAAACCTTGGCACACTGTTTTGCCTTATCTTCACATGGCTTTAATTGATTTGTTTTTTACGAAAAAAATGTGTTTTTTTATAAAAAAGCATAAACAAACAATCTTGCAAATGGGCCAATTTTTTTGAAAGCAGGGTTTATTTTTTGTGGTGTTTTCTATAGAAAATTGATTGTTTATAAAAATTTAAATAGTTACTTGACTTCTATCTGATGAGCGTGGAATCATAGTATTGTAACTATTGCATAGTATTCATCTGATTTGGTTTGTCGAAAATAAATTTAGCCCTGGAGCTACCACGAGGATGAAAGGGTTAGTGTCCTAGAGTAATAATTAATGTTATGATAACAAAATGTAATACTTTCAATCAGATTACGGATATTTTGTTTTTACGGGCCCAGATAGCCGTAGCGGTAAACGCGCAGCTATTCAGCATGACCATGCTGAGGGTCGTGGGTTCGAATCCCGCTGGTCGAGGATCTTTTCGTAAAGGAAATTTTCTCGATTTCCAGGGCATAAAGTATCTTCGTACCTGCCACACGATATACACATGCAAAAATGGTCAATCGGCAAAGAAAGCTCTCAGTTAATAACTGTGGAAGTGCTCATAAGAACACTAATCTGAGAAGCAGGCTTTGTCCCAGTTGGGACGTAACGCCAGAAAGAAGAAGAAGTAGATATTATGTTTTAACAAGTTGAATTCGCTAGAATTTGTTATTTGTATTTACTTATTTGTAATCATTTAGTGGCACAAGTCCAGAGACACACATTTAACCAGAACATAATGGAACATAAACAATATTTCATCCAAATGTTTTTACATACAATTCAAAGTCAGAAATTTAATACAGAAAACTTCACTTTGTTTTGTGTAAACGAATATTCCAAATTCTGCCTTAAATAAATTAATTGTTTCACTTTTCATTCAATGTTGAAATAAATACAAATTCCTAACATAATCTAAAGATGTAAAGCATGCTTTCATCCAATAACAATAAGAAAACAACACATTAATAAAAGTAAGTGCTTTCTACCTGTCGATTGCAAAAATTCAATTTGAATGTGATTGTAAACAAATACCGAAATGTTGCCTCAAAATTCCAACTGGAATGGTCAACTAGAGATCAATCTCAACGTAATCTACCTATTAGAAAGTACCCGATCCATACCCATTACGGTCTCACAAAAACTGTCCCATCGCCTCACTTTGGCAACGCTACATTTACCTGTGAAAAACCACTTTCACCAGTCGTCAACAAATCCCCGGGCAGTATCATCTCGGCCAGCGTGCCAATAATCAGTGTACGCATTAGCAGCATCCATAATGGTGGACGTCCTTCCAGTAGAGCTCCTGCAGCTAATTTTTGACCTCCTGAGTGCAGTGGATCGAAAGTCCGCCTCGTTAGTTTGTCACCGTTGGCGTCAAGTGCTGTGGTCGGACCGGTACGTGAAACGCATGACTGCCATGGTAACTGGCCGGACGCTGGACTCGCAGTGGGCATTACAGCAGATGCAGCGTCCCTTCCGGAAGGTGAACATTGAAGAGGATCTCAGCTTGCGGGAAGTGGACCGTAAACGTTTTCTTACCCGAGTGCGAAAACTGATATCGTCCCGAGTGATTCGATGCAGCGTGCAAGAGTTGCGGTTGGTGGTCAGCCATCGGTCGTTAAACAGAATTTTCTGTCAACAGGTAGTCGTTTGCTTTCCCAAACTGAAGGAGTTATCATATTCGCCCGGTTCGAGGCTTTGGAGTCATGAGGACATTCCGGTTCGAATCAATGTCGGTGCACCGCAGCTGCGTGTTTTGAAAATCGACGTCTTCACAGAATCCACTATCGAGCTGATTAGAATGGCATCCCGCCAGATTCAATCGCTGTCGATGCGATTCTACGATAAAGCTTCATTCTTGAGGGTGCTCGAAATCGACTCGTTCGATTCGTTACGTGAGGCAACCTTCCTGACGGTGGTGAACGAAAAAGAGGATTACGGTGTGCTGCAACCGGGTGATTTCAATGCCACCCATCGGATGAATTTGACGAAACTGGACAAGCTGGAGATAAGGGACGCTGCCAATGTGTTCAGTCAAGTGTACGACATAATCTTCCGGGCGGCAATCGGATTGAGTCAGTTGCATGTGTTCGGAACGGACATATCCAACTCGGCACTTGCTTCCATTCACAGTATGAAGAAAATGAAACGATTGCATCTGTATCTGTTTGGGAATAATGGGTGAATAAATTGTATAAAAACTACGAAAAACGTGTATGATTTATCCGGGAAATGTATCCGTAATAGCGTAACATGCCTTCTTCAAACCATACCCAAGTAACATTAATAGTTGAACAATAGTTTATAAGTCTTTCAGAAATGATGTTAGTATGATGTACATAATAGACCAGCTCCTAGTTTACTCTTCATTTCCCTAAAAAATGAAACATTTGAGATGTCTACTTTAGTAACCAACAAATATATGAATAGGCTTTATATCTGTCTTCTAGTTTCACTACATATACTGATTGCAAATTTATCAGCAAGATTACTTAAGATTTTTATTAGGCTTTCTTTAAAAGAAAGAAGTTTTTGCTAAAATGTCAGTAAAACCGAGATTCGCACAGCCGATATCAGCATTTTAATTTAAGTATGTTTAGGAAAATCTCAAAAAAATTTCAGCAGGAACTACATTCAAACTTCCATGAGTCGATATCTGAAGGGACCATCCACTCATTTAAATATTGAGTCGTGGAAACTAATGCCTTGGAAAGTTGTTTGAGGGGACCATCATAGTTATTATGAAATGTTGTTATCAGAATGATTCCATGAATCGATATTGAGTCATGGAACATCGATTCATGGAGGTTTCACCGTATTCCAAGAAATTTACATTCTTGCAAATACCTGAAGATCGTAGGCAAAAAAGTCAATTTGGACAAATTGAGAAGTAAAATTATAGAATCGTTCTGGTGGGCTTCGATCCCACGACTCCCAATACGCTAGACTGGGCGCGTTAATCTACTACGCCACAGAACGGGTACTGCAGCGCATTCGGCTCTCTGAGATTCCCAATTCGATTCTCCTAAGCGTGCCTATGAACCACGCATAAACAGCCCGAGAACCACAATACTATTCAGGGATTCATTCAGCTTTTTATTGAGTGATCCTATCAGGAATCCTTCCATAGATTTCTTAGGGCATATCCCTGGTATTTCGCCATAAAATCCAAAAGATTTTTTTTATGCTCATCTAATAATTCTCCTAGTTTCCAATAGAAACTTATACAAAATCCACTCAAAAGAATCCTGTACAAGCTACCCCAGGGATTCTGCCAGAAAGTATTCATAGTATTCTTCCAAAGATAGATTAAAGAACTCTGCATGAGAATCATACTTTTATGAGCCGGTCCAGGATTTTTTTCAAAATATCTTCCAAGAATCACTTCAGGTATTTCTCAAAGAAGTCGTCTAAGGATTTTTTCCCTTACCTATTCCTTCATCGATTTCTACCGAAGAATCTCGAAAAAAAAATTGTCGAATTCCGATTAGACCTGTGCGCCGACATATTTTCAATCGGCGGCGGCGTCATCGGCGTCATGCCACTGGCAATATTCTGCGGCGACGGCGGCGTTGTACATCGGCGTGGGGGAAATTGAGCATAAAAATGTTTGATGATACTTTATGCCCAGGGAAAACAAGGAAATTTCCATTCCGAAAAGATCCTGGACCGAACCCAGACACTTTCAGCATGGATTTGCTTTGTAGCCGCGAACTCTAACCACTCGTCTAAGGAAGGCCCCAAAATACTTTACATTCTTTATGATAAAAGCTGGTTTGCTACTGACAAGAAAAAGGAATCGCCTATCTCGATGCGTGGAAAATTTCTTCCCAAGAATGGTCCAGATAATCACATTTTTCTGATCGTACTGCGCAGTTGAGAAGAAATGTCATTTCAAAGGGGGCTCTCTGTAGGAAATTTCTTGACTCGTTCAGTCAAGGAATTTCTTTACTTTTCTTGAGCGAAACAGCATACTTAGCTAAAAAACAAAATGTAGTTAAATTTTTAGCCGTTGTAGTAAGGAATCAAAGGTGGTCCTAAGATGTAGAAGGCTTATTGGAAAATTGATGTGAATAAAATTAAAGTGATATTTTCCAAATTGATATTTATTTACGTTTATGCTAAGATACATTACCATACCTTATTAATCAAATGTTTATAAACAAATAGCAATAAAAAGAATAAAACGATGAAGAATGATGCCAGATACAGTGCTCTTCATAAGAATTCTTAAGAAACAAATCCTGAAAAAAATATGTAGAAGTTGCCGGTAATCCCTGTGAGAATTTTTAAGAAGATCTCATGAAACAACCTTTTGGATATATTTCTCAAAACATCCAGAAAGAACTCTATGAAAAATGTCTAGGAGGATTCCTGATGTTTGCTTTTGTGGAATTCTTGTAGAAATTATGGTAAATAAGGAGTGTATCGAAAAGTAGTCGCAAACTTTCAAAACAGTTCCAAAATTAATGGGTTGAACCTACAAACAATTTTTTGATCAGAAATGCTTTACAATGTATTTAAAAATGATGATGTGGTGATATTGTTTCAATAAAGTGGCCTTTTGCATGATAATTTTGCAAATTACTAACAGATGTCGATGAAAATCTTGCACACATCTGAAAAAATTGATATGTTAATAAATGTGTAAATTTTTTAGAAAAAAATTATTTATGCTTATATATTCTGTGCCACAACTCTCATGACATAGTGTTAAAAATATTTTGAAAAATTCATTAATAAGCATTTAAGAACAAATACAAAAATCGAAAAAAGTCGATTTTTGAGGACCTCGTTTTATGATTTTTTTCTTTCTATACGTTAATGGTAATATCGAACGATTGTAACGAATAAAAACATTTTTTTGATTGGAAAAGTTTCTTTGCATATTTATGAAGTAATGTAAGCAAAAAATACTATTCTATATAATTGCCTCTGTTTATGACAGAGCTTCAAAAGTTGATTAAACAAAAGTGACTTTCTAAAACCGACCTTGTTCCAATAATTGAGCTTTTTCAGAGCAATAATTTATTTTTTTGAATTTATTATTACGTGCTGTGTGAAGTATAATATATGTTTTTCGATAAAATAAGCTTTTCATCCTATTTTGTTTGATATACATTTTGTTCATCATCGAATCTTCAGGGGACACTTCAAAAATGTAATTTTGTGCAAGATTTTATTTGCCATGCTTTATAAACCTTGTTGTATTTATAATAAGACTGCATATTATTCAATATTTTTTTAGCTGCTTCAATATTTGATGACATGATGAAGATTTACGTGAAAAAAAGCTTTTGAAAAGATGAACTATGCTCTGAGATATACCGTTTTGAATGTTTGCGACTACTTTTCGATACACTCCTTAGTTTTATTTGGAACTCTTTTAATATTAGTTGAATAAAGCCAAGAGAAATGTTTGCTGGAATATATGGAAGGATTTTCTCAGAAACCCGTGCACTATCAAAGAGTTTCCATAAAAATCTTCGGAAAAAGAATTCAAAATATCCTACGAATGTTCGAAGAAATAAACCCGGATGGAAGCTCTGCATTGATTTCAGAAAAAAAAACCTTCAAAAAATATATAAAATTTATAAGGCATATATGGAGATATTCCCCAAAGACTTCCATAGAACTACTTGGAGGAATCACAAATTCAAATAAAAGGGCGTGGTTTGGCTATAGCAACTCATTTTATAAGTAATAATGTTCGGTTTAATAAAGTAATTTAACATAAAGTGCATTGAAGTTGTTCATTAGGGCGATTCAAAATATAAAAATGTTTGAAAATCCAATTTCTTACCATCCTTACCATAAAAATAGTGTTCTGTGAAATTTTCAGCATTGTAGGTAGTGATTTAAAGGTGGCCCAAAGGTTAGTATGGAAATTACTATGGAGACACTTTGGAAGATGTTCCAATCAGGTTGGATTTTCAAACTTTTTTAAATTTTGAACAGCCCTATTCTGTCCATACTCGCATGACAGTCCCATTTATATAGGAAATCCCATAGAATATGGGACTGTTATGCGAGTATGGGCAGTATTGCTCGTATAGAATTTAATTTATCATAAAAAAAGCTCGATACCAACTTGTTCTGATCTTTCTAGTGATTGGTACATAAGTTACTTCTTCTATAATTAATTTCTGTTAGTGTCCTTTGTGTCCCGAGTAGAATTAGTAGCTGAACAACAGTTTATTCAGCTGAAATAATCTTCAGAGTGGTTTTTTCAACTCCTATTCCACTAAAATGTGTGTTGGGGTTCTTTCATCAGTTTTATAGTGTCATTGGAACTCAAAAACTACTAAAAGTGAACTATTGAGTTCACTGCTCAGGTGAAATCCGAATCATTGGTTGCTTGGAATATTATACAAAGAAATCACTAGAGATATCCGTTTAAAAACTGGAACAGTTCTTGAACGATTTTACATGGAAAAGGTTGAATGCATGATGGGAGTCGAGGAGGAATCCTAGGCATAATCCTAAAGAATACTTTAACAATTTCTGGGACTAAACACTCAAGAGAGATTTGTTTAAATCCGTGCAGAAAATCCTGGAAAAATCTTTTTAAATTTTCCATAGATTTCTATACGTATTTCTCGAGGATTTCCTTACACATGGATTCCTTGCCGGATTTCAAGTATCCTATATTCAGGTAATCCATCGAAAAATCTCTTGGGAAATAAAAAAAATGGAAAACTCTTGGAAGAATCACTGAAGAGATCCCTGAGGGAATCTCAGGATGGATTACTTTGTGTAATTTCTGGGTGTATCCAAAGAAGCACGTACATATGAAGTTAATCCTGGAGGAATTAAGGTTATAAAATAATTGCATGCTCAAAATCCTACACATATTTCTGAAGAAATCTTTGGTTTTTGGAAGTATTGTAGCTGTTTTCATTATTCAAGAAATGCAAGAAATATCTTTTTAATGTTTAAGAAAGAATGCAAGAATAAACATCAAGAAAAAATATGAAGAGGGATCCCGTAAAATGCATAAGTCCCGGAAAAATCGTAGTAAGTCTACAAGGAGTTCATCAAAGATTTAATATTGAAATCCTTAGTAATCCTTGAATGGCTGAAGAAAAGTTTCAAGAAATTCCTAAAAAAATAAGTAATTCATTAAGAAATCATAAATGTGGTCGATAAAAAAATAAATTGGAGAAATCCCTGAAGAGATTCCCTGGACACAATCTCTGGTAACAAACTCGAAAAAAATCTTGGATGACTCCCTATGTAGTATATACAGAAATTACTAGATAAATATTTGAAAAATTTCTTGGAAAAAACAATTTTTTTATCTAGGGAAACATTTTTATTTACGCAGGAATTCTTGAATAACCTTAAAAAATACTATCCTCAGAAAGTTCCTGATATGATTCTTGAAAGAATTCGTAATATAATTCCAAGAGATTATACTGGATAACTCCCTGGAGAATTTCTTGGAGAGACTCGTTGACGCATTCTAAAGTAATGTCCAAATATTTCCGAAAGTATTTTTCAAATATTAATAAATTTATTGAGCTGAAATATTTATCGGCGTGAAAACCCGAAATCGGCGGCGTGACGTTGATCGGCGTATGGCGCGCCACCGATGCATCAATCGGCGTCGCGGTAATGCAAAATGAATCGGCGGCGGCGGCGTGGCGCGGCAGCGCACAGGTCTAATTCCAATGTGGTTTTCTTCCAGCATTTTTTAAGGAAATTTGCAGGTAAGTTTTTAAATAAGTTCTCCATAGCTGTTGTTTTTTTCCAAGAATTAGATGAGAAAATTCTTCTAAACGTTTTCCATCATTTCTTTGAAAAAAAAATTAGAATTCGAGAATTCTTTCAGGAGTTCCTCAGGAAATTTAACATATGTTTGTCCAGTATTCCGGAGGTTCCCAAAAATATTTCTCCAGAGATTGTTCCACTTATTCTTTCATGGATTCCTCTACAGATAACTGAAGAAGTATCTGCGTGAATTCCAGAATTTTTCGGGGATTCTTTCAAAGATCATTTCAAAGATTCTTGCACGAATTCTTACAATAAACGCTTTGAGCTATAAGATCCTTATTTCCGTAGGTATTTTTTCAGACTAGTTCGAGATTTATGTGTTCAGTATATGCTAGTGCAATCAGGTGGTATCCGTTCCAGTTTCCAGTTTCCAGTAAAGCCTTAAGTTTTAGTTTTTGTTTTCATAACGTTCTTAGAAAAGATGAAAAGGTTTCGTGCTTGTTACTATATTGTTTTGCGATGGCTGGAGTAGGGGATGTCAAAATAACTGAGACAGGCAAAAATTGGGCCAACTTCGGAATGCTGTAACTTTGTCAAAAAATTGATCGATTTCAATTATTTAAGAAGTAATGGACGGGTCAACTCATCTAGTTATGAGGTGCACCCACGGAAATAAACTTTGACCACCGGATACCGGTGATAATCCGGATTTCCGGAAGCATGTCTTATGCAGTAAAATTATGGCGGATTTTTAGCAAAGACCTAGGTTAAAAATTTGAAATTTTTCTTCATATGGAGATAGAAGAAGAATTTTTGAAGCAATTGCTGCGCCAAGTATAAAGATCGGTTCAGAAACAACCAAGATATGGCCATTTACCCGGAATCGGTGCCGGTAGTGGATCCGAATTGGGATCAAATAATTTATCCACTCAAAATATGTTGGCAATATTGTTTTCTCCATAGCTTCACGAATAATCCTATTATCAATCGAAAATGAGTTGTGGACAGATTTGGCCACTCATGGCGCCGTCAAGTGCCCCGGGGAAACCTTGCATGGGGGACATTTCGATTTTTACACCAAAACATATCGTGCGACGGCTCATTCTTAATGTCTTTTAGCAAACAGAGTAACCGTGTGTATATACGGATGTTGGAAGTTTAACAGAATTTCAATAAATTTGGAAAAAAATTGGTAAACGGTGACGAAAAAAATTTTCCACGAAAAGGGGCTGACAAAATCGGGTCCGGGCTCGCTTTTCAATTTTTGTCTAGGGGTCGGGTCCGGGTTTGAAGGAATAAAATAAGTCGAGTACGGGTCGGGTTCGGGTTTGAAAAATGTGAAACCCGACCATCTCTACTAAAAACCTCGCAAATTGTTGAACAGTCCGTGTATTCATTATGGCGGTTTTCAACAATTAGCGAGCATTTTGGCCGTTTCACAATAGTCGAATTACCCTAACTCTAAGTGCATCGACATTCAGGCTACTCAACGTGATATGCATTGGGTTGCCGAGTTTTAGGAAGCAGTAACAACGGCTGTCATTCAGATTATGCTTGAATTGCAACACCTACGACGTGTCGACCATAAGCCGACTGCAGAGGGTTAACTCTGCCGAAACTGGGCCCCTGTAAAAAGTTTCAAGGTGTCTAGAAAAAGCTAGAAAAGTTTTCCGATGCTATTGCTAAGGACCAATGCACGAGTTCATTATTTTACGCTTGAGCGGTTCCGTGTTATTTATGTGACTATGTCAACGAGTGAATTTGGCACCGCTCAAACGTCAAAATTGTGAACTCGTGCACTGGTCCATTGCGCATGTGTTATAAGCAATGACCTCTTCTCGAAGTAATAATGTAAGGTGGCCCCGAAGAGAAATTAGTCTGAGTCCAAGAATTTGTGTCTTCTGTAAATCTCAATGCAGAGCATGGGCAAATTTCAGGTCGTCGGTGGTGCAACATCACACCTAAACTCCCTGAGTTGTCTTTTGACGGGTTGTGTTGCAGATCTCCTCCTTTTAAGAAACTCGTTGCACAAATGCAAAAATGATCAAATGCCAGAAAAAGGATGGTGACTACTCCCGGATGCTAGTCGAAATCTTTCGAAACCAACAGTCAGAAAATACTATAATGCATAACCCAAAAGAACAGCAAAACTTGTAAAGAATGAAAATCCTTTGCTAAAACATGCAAATGAAATGCTTATAAATACTCATAAGCTTAAAGAACAGCTGATATTTTGAAGAAGGAAAAATTTCAACTGAAAAATATAAAAGAAAATGTAAATTACGGTGTAAAGATTCTTCATAGAGAACAGCCGATGTTTGAAAGAAGGAATAATCGTCGATACAAGTATAAAATCAATACAGTACCTAGTTCCAAAAGGACAGTCAATGTTTTAAAGAAGGACAAATTTTTATATGTTCAGAAATTCAATCTTTTGTACGGAAAATGATAGCCTTAATACAAATTGCTTAGAATAGTATTTGTAAAGAACAGCTATCATTAAAAAAAAGGTAGAATCACAGATGAGGGAACACTTGTAGAGAAAGTGTTAACAACTAAATGTACAACAATCTTCTCAGCAAATAAAATTTTGAAGAACGGCCTTTGTTAAAGATAAAAATGTGTCGAATGCATACTGCAAACTAAAAATAGCATTTTTTCCATTCGACCATTTGTCCTTTCGACCTTTTGTCCTTCCACCTTTTGTCCTACTACCGAAAAGGTGATGGACCTGTACACGCTTCTGAAACGAGGGAAGGGAGTATACAGAGGTAAATGCGTCAAAAATGGAGCCGTGCGCCATGTCACGTTCGACATGGCAGAATAGTTCGTCTACCTTGGATCCTAGCTAACGGCTTATAATAAAGTTAGCCGTTTCAAACGGATACGGGCATCAGAGCAAGCTGTTTGTCGGAAAAATATTCACTCACCCGCCAATGTATCATGTACTAAATGGTTTTCAGTTCAGAAAAATGACAAATCGTTTTGTCTTATATTCCGAACACTTAAGGCCAGCAGTGACTTCAAATACATCTAGTGGGCATAAATTATCTGATATTTGTGAAAATTTTTATTTCTTCGCTAAGTCTAACTGTTAGCTGTTGAGTGTGCTGATAAAAATGTTTATTTAAACTTGTTTAGTATCGTATTTACGTAAATGTTAGAAACAACAACAAAACACTGTGTTCATTCTGTCTCATATTCCGAACACCTTGATTAATTTCGCAAACAAATTTATCTTAACTAGTTTTACTGGTCTCGAATTAGAGAATCATCACTACTTCGAAGGTATGAAATAGATTGATGGACGTTAAAATTGAATATAAATTGCCTGCCATTTCCTGGTTATTTGATGACATATTTCAGCGAAATATTTCAACAAATCGCCATACAAAAACCGAGTGTTCGGAATATGAGTCTGTTCGGGATTTGAGACAAAACGGTAGTTAAACGAATCAAAACAGTTCTCTGGGACACAATGCAAAATCAATGATGACTTATGTTTCTCTTTTGCATTTTGAACCTTTTAAAAGCTCATCGCGCTGCAATGTCCATGCAGGTCAATCTACAGATAAATAGCTCCACTAATGCGGAATCGATTTTACCTGAATCACATCTGGGGGATCGGGATATATTGCTCAATTATGCTTAGTATCTACCACTCCTCCACTTCGCAACTTCGCTGAACTGGAATCCGTGTAATGAAGAGCCAAATATCAGCTTCTTCCCCGCTGCACGAGAGCATAACTGGGCTATGTAGCGAAGCGCGCGCCAACCAATCCACAAGTCCGCGTGTCGAGTCGAGCCGAGGGCATGGAAGGCTCGGAAAAATATGGCTATCACAAATTCTCGTAAGCCCATTAGTGTCACTCTATTAAGGCCCGTTCATTCGTTCGTGGCTTGGCTCTCGCCTGACTGGCACGGCATATAACTTCATTAAAAATTGAAACCATTATATTTTATGAAAAACTATCCTCCAAACCTCATGAGGGTGAGTTGGGATCCCATGAATCGTGGAGCTGCTGGCCGGATTGCTGCACACAGTAGCAACTACCATAATGGGATTGCATAAGCCGAAAAACCACAAAAAATATCAAATGAAACCTAAGACAATACGGCACCTCATCCCTCTCTGCAATGCACTTTCCAGGTTCCCGGGAGCATCGTCAACGTGCACGAGTTGCGGTTGCTGTCTTCCGTTTTCGAGTTGCAGTTGACTCCGGATTGCACCAGCTAGCCAACGTGAGCCGAGCTGAGAATGCTCGCTTCTGTATTTAACCGCATGCTGCCAGATTTGGTGCATGCTTTCGTTTGCCTTCCTATCGAATGTCATCGTTCGGGATAACGTTTCGTGAAATCAATCCAGTGGGATTTTCTGTTGAAAATCGTAATTAAGACACTGGACTTGAACTGGATGGACGTGGCCAAAGACATCAGCTAATCCAATCCAATACAAAGCAAATCCTTTCCAAATCCAGATCCAATCCTTGAAAACAATATCAATGTGATTTTTGGCACTGTAGGCAAAAGTGGACGAAGACGATATCACCCAATAAGTTAGCTCAGAGCCTATAGGTGTGCCACTGAGAATCAATAGATTGGACATTTTCCGTTGAATATTCTTATGATGCAAAATCCACCTCGAACCAAACAAAGATAGCAAGGTGGAGCAGAGTGGCGATGTGGTAAAGGATGTGGGAACCACGTTTGAGGTTTTGGGCTTCTGCTACTGTCTTCTTGGGTGCCCCCTGAAAAAGCATCCAACGTGAAGAAAAACGGCACGTAATCCACCGAACACCTTGCGGTTGGTTACCAAGAGGCAAAGGCGCAGAGCTTCTTGTCACGTTTTTTTGTTTCTGCTTTAGGAGGAAATATAATAATAAACCTTTAACGGGGATTGGTGTTTTTGTGCTTCTGTTTTGGTGTTTTACTAACTTTTAATAAATACGTGAAAAACTGAATGGACTGCCGAGGCTGGCAGGGGGAGATCACGGGCAGTGGATCACAAAAAGGTGTTGTTCGATTAATTTTTGCGCTCCTTACACCGACACCGGACTCTGCGAGCATTAGAAGCATTACCCAAGCACTTCTGATGAAGCGATACCGAGCTGCCAAGAGCACAAGTTGTTGTTGTTGGCGCACTTTTTCCCCCCATGCCAACCGCAAATAATGAGATTAAGCGGTTATTACCAGACGATTACGGCTTCTAATAAGCTCTACGAGATGCTTGCCGAGGCGTGATGTGTGAAGAGTTTGATTGATTTTTTAATTGAATGTGTCTGATGCAGGCATAATTGAGTTAATGCGCCGATCAGGATGCCGCGCGGTGGGGAATACGAATTTGAATTGCGGTTTTAAATTTAAAGTGGTAGGCTAAATGGTTAAAGTAGGAGTGGAACATTTGTTGGAAACACCCAGCTTAAACTGTTTGGGATTATTAATTTCTTCACTTCTTATGCATGGTATTAGGCAACGGACGACATACGTCACACCCTTGAACCAGTTATCCTAAATGACTTACATTGCTAACTGCACGGACACGGTCGTGGTCTGCCCATAGTAACGAACCAAAAAAACGTCCAATATAGCTATGGTCTCTAGCTAATTATTAGACAGCTAATTCATCCAAAATTATTCCGTTTGATTCACACCTAAACAGACTCTTATTCTGCACAAGGATGAGAATGTTCATTTGCAGGCATTTGCTTGTCGTTACAAAGTAAAGATACTTTTCGTCTCTTAAATTTAGAAAAACGAAGTCCATGAAAGCACTATGAATGCAACTCTCCACATGATGAATGTTAATTACAATCACGATAATGAAAGTTCTATTCAAATTAGGGTAAGTAATCGTGAACATTTTGTCAGATCATGGTTTTTTGGATCCATTTTAGGCCCCTAAAATGTGAAAAATTTAGAAGGAATCGATTACGTTTAGGGTGAGCCATCTCGATTGAAATTTTTTTGCCATTTTCCCAACTGGCACTTCTGGGGATCTCTATTGAAGAAAACCTACACAAATTCCCACGGAAATTCCTTTTGATATTCCTGTAAACAATCCAATACATCTTCCATGTACTTCTCCTGTACGATTATTCCTTGACAAAAAGTTTACACGGCCAGGAGCGGGAATCGATCCCACGCTTCGTAGTATTCACAATAAGCCTAAACGACTTCTCTGAATCCGTGATTATAGACGCTGATCTTAAACTCTTGATCCGCCTTAAAAACGTGAAGATCATATCAGGATCGCGAGTGGCAGCTTCAGCGCACTCGCGATCCTGATATGAAAATTATATGGCAGGATTTGCAGAAAGAAATCAGGAAACGTTTGCACAATTAAGAAACAAAAAATTTGAAAATAAGATTTCTCAATTGGACCCTGGCTTTAAGCCCTTTTGGAAATTATCTAAAATTTTGAAAAAACCTCAGAAGCCAATACCGGCATTGAAAGAGGAAAACAAATTATTACTTATTGCGAAAAAGCTCAAAAACTTGCTATGTAGTTTAAAAGCGCGCACAATTTTAATTTTGAACTTACTAGTCTAATTGAAAATCAAGTTACTCAGGACTTCGAAAATATTCTAAATCAAGAGAACGTTTTCGAAAATGCCTGGGAGACTGATTTGGAAAGAAGTGAGAACTATTATTGCTGTTTGCATTTGAGAAGCAAATCTTAACTAAACGTCCTCCAAATGCGGTAACACAAAACAATCAAAGGACACCTAGCAACGATTGTATAAATCACCGCCGCCCTAGCAAGAAAAATCTATCTTTGACATCGCATTTCTTGTGAAAAATCTTACCGCGTTTGGTGTTCCCGCATTTGATATTTGCATTTCAAACGCACACAGCAATATTAAAAAAAAATCAAAAACATGAAAGCTCCTGGCGATGATGGAATTTTTTACATCCTCATCAAGAAACTTCCAGAAAGTAGCTTATCATTTTTAGTTGATATACAGTCGACTCTCCACATCTCGATGTTCTACATCTAGATATCTCTCCCTATGTCGATGATTGCTTCGGTCCCTTCATTCTGCATACGATTTCTCTCTCCATATCTCGATATCTCCATATATCGATGTGTTCCTGTTGATGTTTTGTTCCCAATTTTTTCTCACTATGTCGATATGAACATTATCAAAGGTTACTAGACCAGATTTAAGTGTTTCAGAACAATTTGAAAACTCGAAATGAAGTTTGTTTGTTTATTATTTTCCTAGTAACGGAGTGATTTTCAATCTAGTGTTCATTAAATTATTGTTCTTTGTCTCGATCTCTCCCTATCTCGATGGTCCCTTCGATATCGAGATGTGGAGAGTCGACTGTACTCACTAAATATGAGGTCACTGAATCTGAATCAAGTCTCAAAAATCTTATAACATGTTGATAATTTTAGAATCAAACTTCGTGAATTACAGAATAAACCATATTGAACAGTACCCTTATTGGGGGTGACATTGGGGAAAACCCAACAAATGTTGGTAGCAGTTCAGATGTTTTACAGGTGACTTGATTTCACCTGCTTATAAGAGAGAAAAAAAAGTTTTTAATTTACTTAACCTAACTTAACCTAAACACATAACGCAATCATCGTGGCAATATAAGATTGCAACGATTTTTGCCTGAAATTATTAATTATTTTATTTGACATTTGTTCCAATGCATCAACATTGGATATTCTATGTACCTAATTGGTACTATACCAGGGAGGAAGCCTAAGAATCATTTTCAAAATTTTATTTTGAATTCTCTGCAGAGCTTTCTTCCTGGTATTACAATAGCCAGTCTTTTGCACAAGATGGAGAAATCATGGACAAAAAAGTTATGATTTTTTAAAAAAGGTTGAATTTTTAATATGGTCTAAATAAACTTTTTGAATGCTTTTCGACCCGATTTTATGAAAGTACGCAAAATTTTCAACAAAAAAGGTATATGAGAAAATTTTGCTAATTGCTACCGAAACATTTGAAAAGTTTATTATGACCATATTCAACAAATTCACCTTTTTTTTAAGAATCATAACTTTTTTGTCCATGATTTCTCCATCTTGACCCACTGTGTAAAAGACTTCATTTTTTGTCTACTTCAACATATAAAAAAATAAAAAAAATCACAAATACGATTTTTGAGAAAATTGATTTTTAAGCTTTATTTTCGATATATAAAAAATTACAACATTTTTTTTTACAGTGTATATTTTTTCCAGATAGTCCCAACAATAACCTAAAACTTTGCGGAAGACACCAAACTGAGCGGAAAAACCTGATTTTTCCGTATACCTTTTTTGTTGTAAATTTTGCGTACTTGCATAATATCGAGTTTAAAAATATTTAAAAAGTTTATTATGACCGTTTTCAAAAATTCACCTTTTTTCAAAAAATCATAACTTTTTTATCCATGATTTCTCCATCTTGACCCACTGGGCAAAGGCTCCATTTTTTGTCAATTTTTAAATATAAAAAAATAAAAAAAAATCAAGAAAACGATTTTTGTGAAAATGGATTTTTAAGCTTTATTTTCCAAATAAAAAAAAAGTTACGATTTTTTTTTTACTGTGTATATTTTTTCCAGATAGTTCCAACAATAACCTAAAACTGTGCGGAAGACACCAAACCAATCAGACAAATAGTATCTGAGTTTTAATTTTTTGAAAATTGTTAAGGCTTTTTTTCTTAGGCCCTTCTCAAAAGTAACGCTAGGGTAAAAATGGCGAACCGATGATGCAAATAGGCATTTTTGGGTATAAAGAAAGCATATGCCAAATTTCAGCCAAATCAAAAAATACAAAAGTAAACCGACATTCGAATTCAAATGGAACCGCTCACATAAATGTACTGACGAGCCTCCAACCAAACCGCACGCTATGTCTGAACCAGACGATTATAAAAATCGAATGTACATCGGATTTTTACTCGCTAGAGATCAGTATTTGGTCTATATTTTCATAATCGGAAGGTTTTAAAATATTCTATCGGTGAAATTTTTCCCATACATTTTGTATGGGCGGAAATGCGTAGAAAACTTGATTTTCATGGGATTTATTATGAAAAATGGCTAAAAAGTGGAAAAAATCAAAATTTCACCGATGGAATATTTTAAAACTTTCCGATTATGAAAATATAACTCAAATTCTAAACTCTAGCGAGAAAAATTCCGATGTACATTCGATTTTTATAATCGTCTGGTTCAGACAGTAGAAGCATTAACCTAAGAATGCTAATGTCGCTGCAGTTCGTGTTGCCAACATCTAGTTTGCCACGAACTGACAACTTGAGCACCGGGCCTCAAAGTGTCAGATTAATTTTAAGAACCAAAACAATATCATGGTATAGAACAAACAATGAAAAACCATAATTTAAGGTAATAAAAATTGAAATCAGTTTTTTGACAACTGCGCCATTAGCGTTCTACTACTAATATTTCTATTGTTCAGACATAGCGTGCACCGTCTCTCAGCTCATCGGAATCCTAGTGTGCTGCGCTAGACGGAGGCTCACGAAAATTCTAAAAGCGCGCGCAGGGCGATGTGCTCTTGGGGAGACTCGTCTCATGCGCTGCTCGGCGCTACGGCTCGCCATCGGAATCCAAGTTGTGAAACAACTACTTAGTAACGAAGAGCCTCTACAACTATTTTCGACCCATTATTCAGGTGTCTAGATGGCCTACATGATATGGTCGAAGACTCGCAATCCAAGAGTTACAGTTTCGATCCTCATTGAAAACTTTTGTAATCACTTCAACTATTACGTTGAATTTTAAATAGCACATGTGACGGAGCACATGAGACCGCAGTGAGACACATCTTTGAAAAAATGAGGCGCACCAAAAAAGGTCTCACAATGTACAGAGCGCCCGTGCACTTGCAAGCAATGAGGCTCCTGCACTTAAGCCTACAGCACGTGCACAGTAACTCTAATTATTGGAAACCTATCACAGTAACTGGTCAACTTCAGCCCGGCATCAAAAACTCCACTTTTCGATTACTAAAAACATGTTTTATTATTATGATAACATTTCGTCAAAATGTTCTTTACATTACTCGATAAATATCCAAGCATTACAGATTTCAAAAATATTTGGATGATAATACATGCATCTTAACAGATGTTATGGAATAGAAACGCTCAGAAGTGATCAACTTCAACAAATTTTACGGTATCTCAAAGAAATTTCAGTAACTTACTTCTATAAAAATAGCAAAATATCCCCCTGATGATATCCTCCCACATTACCCAAGAGATTCTTTCATTTGAAAGTTCATTTGAAGATTTTTCCAGGTATTACTCTAGTTGAATTAGCTCTCCAGAGGTTTGTGGTCGAACTTTAATCTATTTCTATATGAATTCTTTGAGACATTTATCTGAGAATTCTTAAATAGATCCATCTTAAAATAACTCCATAGACGGCCGTTTATTCCCTCGATAGAATAATCCCAAACGTTTTCACGATGACTTGAGAGATTATTTATTTAATTTTGAAAAATTTTAAGATTTTTCTGTTAAAATATTGCAAATGATTTTCAAAGAATATAATTTACGGTTCTAACGCTGCATTGATTTAAAATGCTGAAAAAATAGCCTTTTGTTTTCAGTGTTTTTGCTACAAGTTTCAACTTCAAGTAAACATTAGGTAAACAGAATAAAAAAGAAATATGTCTAAATACCTTAACTCGTGAGCCTTAAAGTTCTTAAATTAGTTGTGTAATCACAGAGATATTAACAAAAGATTTCTCAAGTATTGCTAGACCAACATAACTTAAACAAGGACTCAATCAAAAATTATAATTGTTCGGGACTAACTGGCAACCCGAAAGAAGAGGGAATTAAGCAAGCAAGCAAGTCTTTTCTTCTTTATCACGTTACGAAGTGCTTATTTCTGGTTTACAAATAATTTGATCCAACGAACCAAAAGTTTCAACGATGTGTTCCAAAAACTACCCAACTATAAGCAGAAACCAAACCGATGTGATCTTTTCGTGATGAATTATTTTTTTATTATATTTCTATTATTATATGCATTTTGGGTAGGACTGGGACCCTCAATACACCAGAATTGATCGATTTGGACAGGTAGCTTGGTACTGCCTCCTCCCTTAACATTTTGTGGATTAAGGGCGGGCTCTTTGATCCCATATTTTGGGTGTATGCTTTCAATCGAGAGCTTGGTTTTACAGATGTCCTTGAAAACTTTCTTTTGGAAGAATATTCTCTGCTCCTGACGCAAGTTTCGTGCAAGTGTCTCTGCTTGCGTGTTCGCAAAGCCATTGTTGGCCTTTAATACAGGAGACTGACTGCGCAAACAACAGAACAATCTTGATCAGATTTCAGATGATTCCAGTGCTATAGGCAGACGCCTTGCTACAATAGATGGTAGAACCTAATCATCATCACTAACTGGCACCTTTCCAAAAGAAGAATCATCGGTATTCGAGATAAATTCACATAAGTGGTCGTTCAAAAATAACGTCCATCATTTGGGAAGGGACATCTACGTAAGTGGAACAGTGCATGTATCAGGTATTGGAAAAGCGTGAGGGTGGGGTCATATTTGAATCAACCCTAAGATTGTCATCAAAATTAACATGAAAATTATGTTCGTATGTTTTTATTCTTTTATTGAAATACTCATACTGTCTCATATAAAATTGCCTGTTTTATTTATAATTTGATCAAACATTCTGTTTTTATAATTTTATTTATTTGTTCGATAAACGAAAATTCAATAACATGTGTTTTAAATTGCCAAGCAGCTAGAAATACTGAACAACCACAGCTTCAATAAAACACCTTACACTATGCTGGTCCATAATAATAGCAATCACAAACGCACCCATTCCGTTTAAGGTTATACAAGTTATGCCGCTGAATAGCTCGTTTGCAAGCCTTGTAGTCGTGCACAATCCTATCGCCCAGTCTCTCCAAGCGCCTCATCAGTCGATGTTCTAACCAAACCATGCAACTCCTGCTATGCACCGTCACAAACTGCGACACATCATGGTCCACATCGCAGTCCTGCGCTGCTGGCCGTCTAATCGTAAGGTCGTCAATTTCCCCACGGTACTCACACCGCAAACTCGCTATGCTCGCCGATCTCGTTACATTGACGGTCCCAATTGTGAAATCTTCCTTGTCCTCCAGGAGCACCTTACAAGATCGAGGAAAGTGCAAGATAGGGTGTAGATTGTGGCTGCTGAAGTAGATTCCACGCACGTGCAGCTTACGAACTGTTTTCAAAAGGGTGTACGTTTGCAGAGCTCCCGGTCCAGCGAAATGGTTCCAGCTGACGCTTTCGTCCGTGTGGTTGATCACTCCGAGGGTATGCAACTTGGGTAGATCACCAGCGCAAGCCATCAGTTGCGGTGCCATATGGAGTGTTTCCAGATGAGGGAGATTGAATCGCACCATAGGCATGTAATCCAGATTTCCGGAACGGGCTAGCAATTGAAGGAACTTCAAATTTGGCAGCTGGTTGATTGAGTGCAGTACGTTAGGCAACATTTCAACGCCGGTTATTTTAAGATGCGTTAGACTTTGCATCTCGCCTAGGATGAAGTGGTACACGAAGACGAACAGGTTGGCACTGTCATTGATCTCAAAGCGTTGTAAACGGCGCAGGAGATCCAGGTGTTGAGGATCGAAGTCATCGTAAGCCAGAAACTCCCCTTCGGAGCGGCTGTGGGCTATCGTTCCTATGGAAAGCTCTGTTAGTTTATCCAGATTTCTAAGTGAGAGAATCGCTAATAGACGTCTGCGGTATGCGATTCTGACTACCAGTTTTGTGATTTGACGAGCGAAGATGCGAACCAATCGAATGCTTCCACTACTGAGGGAATCAAGTTTCAAAACATTCAGATTCGGAAACGCTGCGTTTATGTTAACTCTTCCTATGCACAAGCTGTCCACGCTGGTGAGAAACGTAAACTCCTCAAGTTTCTGGTATGATATGGAACAGTTGGTTTGGTGGCGGAACAAATAGTTGAGAACTTTCACGTTGGCGTCTAGCTTGATGATCCGCACATTCTCGGTGATTACTGCTGATGTGATGAGATCTTTCACACGATCGTAGTAAATGGTTTTCCAATTATCAGATGGGATCACTTCGGTGGTTATATGTATCTCCGCGAACGGCCGTTTCATCTGCTGCAGCACCCAATCGTCGGTCAATGTGGCGGGATTTACGAGGAGCACTTGCTTTCGGAGGCATAAGTCAGTCCACAGAATTTTAGCCCACTTTCGATTCACTAAACGTACCACTTTTCGACTGGCAGGATCCAAGTATTTAAAAATCTTCTCTAGAAGCTCTGGCGGCACGCTGTCGGCCATCGTAACAAATTATATGGGAACAGTATTTTAAGTTAACGAGCAACTGCTTGAATCTTGACCGTGTAAATGAATTTATTCATTAGCTAGGTACACATGTTCAAGGCTTAATAACGGATTCTGTGCCATTCATACCCATCACACATGTGCTGTTTTTTACACTGGGGTAGAAAAATCACGTTAATATTTTGTCTCTGATGACTTCTATCCAGAACTAGTCGAAAATATCAGAAATTGCGCCTGATAATCTTCGATTAAGGTTAAAGTTCACTCATGTTTCCATCGCAATAGATTGAGTGTATTCCATACGCAAAGCAGCCAATTTGACTCAAGTGAACTAATTTCCCCTAGTTCCCGTGTTCTCGGCAGTCTAAGCCGATGCCGCACTTCTTTTGCATTTTTCTCGAACATTAGCAGACAAATTACGTGTTTGCCTGTTTACATTTATGCGTTGTTCAATCCTCTATCGATTCACACGGAAAGCTTTCTGGAAATGTTTTTACAGCGCTTCGAACAGGTCTTGCCAGTGTTACTATTGTCGGCAGATTTTCCATAAGAATTGCACTGCCCATAACTGCATATTTGTCACATTCGACATTTTTGACAATTTCTAGTTAATACCGGGGAGAGTCATCAAACGACAAATACTTTCGATCAACTTACTGAAATCTGTGAGATTGTTACATTGGTAATTGTAACCGCAACATGAGCGTCATAATGTAGTAGCAATGAAATTTCCATCGGAAATGTTTTCTGACTATTCACCCACTATGTGATATGACTTGTACAAAATTTCAGCTTAAATAATCACTTTTGTGTTCTTGGTAATTTTTAGAAATTTTAGGTTCCTCCCATAGTGCCATAAAATTCTAACTTTGTATTCCATTTACTCAATGCCTACTTTTGTCGAACGTTACAAATATGCAGTTATGGGCAGTGCAGGTGAATCTCTTCGGCAGCTCCAAATCAGCCGCATTTTGAAGCGAATTCATTTGAATGATCACATCTTTGGCGAAATTGTTTGTTCACTCTCGGGAACCTCGTCGATGGGAAGTTGGCAAAACAAAGAATCATCAAGTTTGGGTTCACCACTCAGTATGATGCAAATCGTGCAAAAGGTACAAATTCTTGAAGACTTCACATTCATAACTGAATGCTCCGTGGTTGACGCCCAAGTTCATTTTACGTTCTTTATTCATGTTTATACAATTGACACATTTCAAAACAGTTGACGTACATTCGGATGTCTTGTGACTTCCACTGCACCTACAGCATGCATCGCAATTTTTACAATTCATGCTCATGTGCCCGAATTCTTCACATTTGAAACATCTCAAAACACTCAAACAACCTGTACATGTAATCAGTATTTCAGAAACTAATACCCCCATACTGCTTGCACTCAGTCATTTCGCTAGCACCTATACACTACCACAAAACGAAACATGCATTAACACAGATGAACAAATACAGTATAAAAAAAAGTTACCAGCCTCCAGCGCTGGAGCAAAATTAAATACAAAATCAAACGAGGACAAGCGTTAGAGACAATTTGCCTCCTACTTATCCTGTTTCAAATTACAATTTTGCTCGCGATGAAAACGTTTGGTTCGCGGCAAATCCATTATTTCACACGTAATTCAATTTATTTATCACTGCACTGCAGAAACAAACTACACTGTTCACCATTACCATCAAAGGAATTTTCAAACGCAAATAATGGCACGTACATGAATGGTTTGAAATTTCACAGATTTTTCGTGTTTTAAATAAGTTTAGGTTAACCCAAACTTTTGCACGATACACCACACTGAGGGGTGAACCAAAACTTTTGCACGTTGACTTGAATGACTGTTTCATTGATTTTGAATAGTTTTCAGATTTTTCCGCAAAAAATTCGTAAGTGCTCTTCAAAGAATATAACAATACGATTCCAATGACACCTCGTTTTAAAATTTTGGTCAATCCAATGCTGAGGAAATTACAAAATTTTTTTTCAGTGTGTTTTTTTTTCTGAAAAATGTCACAACTTCAAGTAAAAATTCATTATGCAAAATTATAAAAATATGTTTGAAAAAAATACATACGAAGTAAGAATAACTCTTTGCCTTTTGAATAGGGCTTAGAGAGTTTCAATTGAACGTGTTATCCCAGATATATAGACTGAACACTTTTGTATGTTTTTAGGGGGTGAACCCAAACTTATACACGGGAGTGTACGTAAGTCCATCACACAGTGTAACAAAAATTACCTTGTTGCGTGTCTCAAGGATCAAATCATGAGTCTCTAGTAAATTTGGGGTTGCTGAATCTGGTGCCGTTCTTAGGAATGTCCTTGCCAAGCATGGGAAACATTCACTCGAATATTGCATTTCTCTCGCTCACATCCACAAGCGGTCAAGAGCGAGAATGCCGTTTCTCCGACCAAGCTGAGTGTTTCGATTTCCAATGCGCTTTCTTCTTGTTCGCCGAGCGACAAGTTAGACAAAAACGGCAACAGCATGATTCACTACCGACTCCTTGTGCCGAAGGCATCCGATTGCTGTAGCGAATGATTCTTTACATTCCGATTCCGCACGAGTCGCATTCGTATTTGAGAGCTGAAGAGCGTTCTATGACTGGTAATACACAAGGCGAAATGTTTCAGTGAACGCAAAATCTGTACATTTCGCAGGAAGCTTTCAATGATCGAATGGCGAACGCGTTCTTTCGTATCTCCAATTTAAGAGAAGATAGGTGCTCTAACCGCTCCGTAAATCTTTTCATTTTCGGTTTATCTCAATCGTTTACGATTCGTCGGCATTGCGCTCACCCTAGTAGCGTTCGGCAGTCATCAGTGAATCAAATTATCATCAAAATAGACGAAAAACAAACAACAAAGCAAGCTCGCTCACAACCGTTTGTCACAACTGTTGCGGATAAAGACACAATCAAACGCAAAATTGTCATGACAATCACAGAACGCAACATTGTTTCAAACTTTTCAACTCGCGATTAATCAGTTATTTTAAACACAAAACCAAATTTGTTTTATGGATGCTGTTTGATAATGTGTCAGTGTTTACCAAGACGGAGAAAGTTCTCGAAAATTGCAATGCGAAGCCCAGAAAATCGCTGCGCACGTGGTGATCGATCTTTGTCATATTCTGTTCAAGTGATGATAAACTCATGTTGCGGAATAAAATTGTTGCAACAATAATAGGAGGTGACAATGTCTTTGTTGCTACGTGTTGGGTGACAATTGATTCACTAGCAGTCATTGAACATTCGGTGGCAGCAGATACTTTGCAGATATTTTATCGGTAGCGTTCGTGTGAGTGAGTGAATTTTCCCATGCTTGGTCCTTGCATGGAATGTCCGTCACAATTTTAAGCTACAGGTCGTCAAAGTTATATAAAATACTGATTTTATTGATGTTTACATGAAACTTATACTATGATTTATCGAAATTTTAGTGATCTTATCCACCAAGCATGCAAATAAGAACTTCAACTTCCGTTTAAAATATAATTTGGTTTAAACTGCTCGGTTAAATTTAGATTGAAGCGATTTTTTCAACACGCTTGCAGTTTTCAAACATAATGCTTCGTTTCTATGACAAAATAAATTACTTTTGTAAATCACCAAAAAATAACTTCTGGAAATGGAAAGTACTGTGAAATCCGTTGTTAATTATTATGGAACACAAAAAGTTTGAATTCTGTGGCAAATTAAGCAAATAAATACCCATACAAGATGGAGAACTTGCATTTTCAAGAGCCAATATCTCAAAAACTAGACATGCTATGACATTTTTGAAAAACGACCTTGGAATCAGCAGTCGTGAATTAAGTAAATAATAGTACCGTTTTGATTCATATTACGAACATTTAAGGCCTCTGTGAAGTATAGCTCATCAGGATTATATTAAATCAATATTTCTGTATGATTCCTCCACGTTATAAAGCCTGCAATACACTCAATTTTTGAATGGCGGGTGAAAATTTTAATTCGGCAACATTAATAATTTTAAATAAATAGAAATCTGTAGACTTTTCACTATTCAAACTCCGGACGTTGCCATGCTTTTGCCTCATATTCCGGACACTGTGATTCGAATTCCAGACAACTCATGAAAATCATAAATAGGAAAGTCAATTAACATACTCAAACTACTGAAGAGACGTCTAAGCCAGTTGAGCATTATAAATTTGCACAGATATTTACGCAAAATGCTTATTAAAACGAGCCTTGAAAGTGGAACTTTTGATCGGTAAAAATTAAATCATTTCGTGTGAAACGTTTCCCATACAAAGTAGAGGGTCCGGAATTTGAAGTTGTCCGTAGTATGAATCAAAACGGAATTTTGATGCTTGATACAAAACAGTGTTCCGCAGTGTTATGGTTCAGAGTTAATTAAAGATTCTTATTTTATCATCAAATTTAGTAGACATTCCTCTATAGTCACACGATTGTGCGATATTTGCCAAAACAGCATTCGCCGGAAAACTGTTCGCCAGAAAGGCGTTCTATTAGTTCAGTTGAGTGCTCTTGAAGATGTGAATAGGGGCTATAAACGGCTATTGTGATGGCCATCTTTGGATTTCGGGATATTTCACCATAAATTAATTGATTGAAATCAAGGAAGAAAACAATTCTGGGGAATGGCACATTCTGACAAATGGTTTTCAGGTCAACGGTGCTTTCTAACGAGTGATTCTCTGGTACATGTCATTATGCCGAATAGTTTTCTGCCAAATAACGCACAATCGTATGTATATATATATTTGTTATATTTGCTAAATATGTTTTGACATGAGACCTACTATATTTATTGATCATAGTACTGACGATAAGTCAAAATCGATCCGTTCATTTTGATTCAACTTTATCGGCTCTAATCTTAACACGTTAACTCTTAAAAGGTAAATAATAAAAATTAAACAAAAAATAAAACTCCGACGCGATTCGAGCCCATGTCTATGGATAAACACTTTTTCAGAGCGCGCGTAGCATAACCACACGACCACGCTTGTTGAACAAAAAGAGGAGGGAATAGAAGCAACATGCGGAAACGAAAGACTCTCAAACGATGAAACAAAAAGTAGAAAAGGAGGAAGCTAACTTCTCGTTGCTGGTATTAATATGAATCCGCTGCTGCAGAGCACACTCTCTCAGTGCTGGACGGGTTTGATATTACCCAAGTAACCATAAGCACTAATAATAAGCCCTTAATCAGCATCAAAGATGCGTACATGCATTATAATAGCACCACAAATGCTAACACACCTTATAACAGCACTTCCGCTGCATAGAAACCCTATTACAGCATCATTAATGCTTCTAAGCCTGATGCATACAGGCATTAAATAAGCACTATATTGGCTTTATATTCGAATACAGGACATGTTTAAATACCATCCAGTGTTTTGACAGATATACCACGTGCTTTGTGTTTGTATATAGTGGTAAGAGGGAGTCAAACATAAATCTTATCACTACTGCAATTGCAGGTTTTATGACGGGGAAAAGTGATGGTTTAAATGGGTCACTTTTCTTTCCAATACTATTCATTTTATGTGGCCGTAGGAGCAAAGGAGCAGGACAACAACTCAACAATACGGATGTCGCAGGTTCGAGACGCAAAATGAGGAAATTCATCATCATAAAACGATGATCAAAATGTGGCAATTGCAAGTTCTCAAAAGGATGAAAACTACCAAAACGAATATGTTTGATACGGAGAAGTACTATCTGTATCATTTTATTACATTTTTTTGCATACTATTAGAGGTTTCCGTTTTCATTCATTCATTTATTTACCTCGTGTACCAGTTGCTTAGCCGCATACGCGAAAGCTCTCTGGCTGCGTACGCGAAAGCACAAAATATTCCTAAAACCTGGCGAAAACAACTGACGTTTCTCACGTGGTCTTATATCAGCATTAGTGGTGCAGAGAAGCACGGTTATATCTTGGCACTATAATGGCACGCTATTTCGCCTTTTCTGGCATTATAATAGCATTATATGCGTATATAAAACTGACATGCATCAAATGATTACCCTATATGCGCATATAATGCTGTTACCGTGCCGCATTATCGTGCTTACTGGTTACTTGGGTATAACACATCTCATTCTTTCGAAAAATCGAAATCGAAATTTTACGAATATTTGTGCTGAGTGGCTATCGGTACACCGATCCACACGATCGACAAAAAAGACAACCTTACGAAAATCGACCAAACGTTGTTCTTAGAAAACATATAATAAAACATGTCTCCATCATGAAACTTCTGATTGAAGATATGTGTCAAAATTCTATGGAAATGAATATAAATATTGAAATAAAATTGTTGTAGTATGTAGCCATAGTTAAAATGGGTACCCGAAGTTAGGCTTATGTATGATAGGCGTAATAAACATTAGGTATAATAGACTATTGGCATTGGCGACCACCTATCCCGCACGTTTGTGTCCTCCGAACATTCTGTAAGTTAAGAAATCTTCGATCTGTTTAATGCAATACTCGACACTGAAGACGGCCTTACAATTGAGGTCAAAATACGCGTATCTGTCAAAGGATACAAACTCTAGTGGAATCAAATGGTATGGTACTAAATTCGATTTTTCGTTTATTCATTTTGTCACGCTTGGTATTGTACCATCCCCTTTACATAATTTGTGCATGACCCCTGCACTTAAAACCATTCTTGTGCTAGATTGTGTGAACAGTTGGTTACTTATCTTGGTTAAAAAAAAACCCTAAATGTTCAAAATTCTTTTAGTGTAAATCATTACCAGCAAACTTGGTGATGCTTTAAAATGTCATCCATGATTTCCCCTTCTCTAAATCAAAGTTTGTTCTTTACCGTTTTTTGCTGACAAAGTTCAAATTACGAATTTTGCAACAAGGAGTATACTAAATGCTTGCAACTGGCTGAATGTCAATGATTAACTGAAGAGCAAAAATTTTTGTTTGTCACATTTGGAAGTGCTCTCATACCACTGAAATGATAACCAGGATTGGTTCTACTGGAAATGTAGCCTAAAAAGAAAGTAGGATGACAACCAGAAAATCGCTCGAGGTAGTCGAGAGTTGGTGTCGCCAATATGGCCTTTCGGTTAACCCGAATAAAACATCTATTGTTCTTTTTACGGAAAGACGAAACCGCGATGGAATTCGACCTTTACGTCTTTTTGGCACTGAGATTAATGTGACTGATCAAGTAAAGTATGTCGGAGTCATTCTAGATTCCAAACTTTTATGGACAGCTCACATTGATTTCAGAGTCAAAAAAGCTTGTATGGCCTTCGGTCAATGCCGGCGAACCTTTGGTAAAACTTGGGGCCTCAAACCCAAATATATCAAATGGATTTACACAACAGTTGTTCGACCAATATTGGCATATGGATGTCTTGTGTGGTGGCAAAAGGGCGAAGTGAGAACAATCCAATCAAAATTGGGCCATCTCCAAAGGATGTGCTTGATGGCGATGTCTGGTGCGTTCTCTACAACTCCCACAGCAGCGCTCGAGGCCCTTTTCGACGTTGCGCCACTACACATATATCTTAAACAAGAAGCACTTTCTTGCTCTTACCGTTTATGGGTACTGGATCTACTGGAGAAAAATCCAGTGAATCGTAGATCTACACACACTTCGTTGTTTCCACTTTTGGTGAATTGGGACAAAATTGTCCTTGCTCCAAGTGATCTCACAATTGCTTGTAACTTTCCTTACAGGACATTTACCACACAATTCCCTTCACGGGAAGAGTGGACGTCTGGCTATTTGGAAAGAAGTATATCAAACAATATAGTATGTTACACTGATGGCTCCCTTCTTGAAGGTAGAGCTGGTGCAGGAGTATATTCTCGTGAGCTAAGGCTGAATCAGTTTTACTCACTTGGTAGAAACTGCACCGTTTTTCAGGCGGAAATATTTGCTCTTATGTGTGGAGTGCAATCAGCACTTCAACAGCGCGTAATGGGTAAAGTCATATACTTCTGTTCAGATAGTCAGGCTGCTATAAAAGCTCTCGCTTCGGCCAACTCAAGGTCGAAGCTTGTTATCGCATGTCGAACTCAAATTGAGGAACTGAATTCAGTCAACTCTGTAAACCTTGTATGGGTACCTGGCCATTCTTCCATCGCTGGAAATGAATTGGCTGATGAGCTAGCTCGCGATGGAGCATCGCATGACTTCATTGGCCCTGAGCCGGCTATTCCAATTTCGAAGTGCTGGGTGAAGCTTCAGATAAACTCTTGGGCGGCAACTCAGCACAAGCAATATTGGAATAGTTTGGAGTCGTGTCGTCAAACAAAATTGTATATTACTGAGCCATCTCCAAGGGTGGCGAAGTATTTAACAAATCTGTCAAAGCAGAATTGCAGTCTCTTGGTCAGAGCGTTGACAGGCCACTGCCGACTCAACTATCACATGGCAAATATTCAGCGTGCTGACTCATTTGTGTGTGATAGTTGTGACTCCGATTATGGAACTTCGTATCACCTGATATGTAACTGTCCAGTTTTTGCGCAAATGCGATTCCAATTACTTGGTAAACACTTATTAAGTGAAACTGAATACAGAAGCCTGAATCTTCAGGACATCCTGTTATTCTTAACCCGCTGTGGTAATGAGCTATAGGCTCTCTTTACGCTCATGCGTTTTGCAGTGCCCTTTTTAGGGCGCTGTTCGAACCCATTGTGGTATGGAGCTACATGCTCTCATTTCGCTTATGCGATCTTCCCTCTTCAAGGGACCCCACTCCTATTTCCTCCCATCTTTCCCTTCCCTTTCCTCTCCCATCGGGTAGATGATGAAATAGGCTCAAATATGGCGATGGCACAAATCTCCCAACTGGTGGGGAACGTGCCTTTGGAGCCGGCCTTCTGATACCTGATACCACTGAAATGATAACCAGGATTGGTTCTACTGGAAATGTAGCCTAAAAAGAAAGTAGGATGACAACCAGAAAATCGCTGTTGAAGATGTTTACATCCTTGTGCTGTTTTATTTGATATATGCTGTAATATTTCCATGTAAACAAATAACACTTTAATTTACCTTTCGTGCTAATGTAGTGCTACTATAGAGCTGAAATGCCCTTTAAGCTCAAATAGCAAATTAGCAAAATAGCGGTTAATTGGGTTGACTGCTTGCATTTGAATTCATATTAATTTCATAAAAGGTTTACTTTTCTTAATTTTTGGGCTGTTTTTTTCGACGATTACATACAAGAGGAGTGTTGGCTAAAAATTTAAGTCTCAAAACCTTGAAGCTAAATATTATTCAGTCGACAAAAAATACTACATTGATATTTTATAAGTTTACTACACTACCCTTCTATGCTTACTTGTCCCATTTTATATGTGAACCGGTAGTACCGGTAGTACAGGAAAAAAACACCTAAATAAATAACACTATGGTTGAATAGTCCGAAAAAAGTTTTTAGTTGTATAAAACGAGTAAGCCTCTTATCGAACACACCACATAGGAAGGTTATAAAATGTCTTCCATTGTTTTTGGAGTTTCTGGACCTCTGAAGTCAATCATGCAATTTCCAATACTTAAAACATACACTGTAACATTTTCTTAAAAAAGTCGCTAACAGTCACTTAGAAACAATTCACCTACCTTAGATTCACGTAAGTGCTACGTGAAAAGTGCGATGGAAAAAAAACCACGTATGTTTTCTCGTAACAGTGTCGTGTGGATTATTTTGAGTGGTTCCTTTGATTGTGGTTTTTTCGCTGGACTGTGAGCAAATTTCATGATTATTCGGCCAAAAGGAATTGTGCTCATATGTTTGGACAGTTTTTTGATGGCATCAATGAATTTTAGGGGAAACCCATATATTCCGTCATGCTGAAGGAAATTGCTAGTAGATCTAGATATTCTAGTAAAACCTAAGTGTAAATAATCAAAAATATCTACGGATAGTATTGGTTTATAAGTAACTACATAGCCCTGGTTGTGCTCTAGATGATGTTATGATAAATCATGAATCGATAGTGGATATTACTTTATAGTGCATCTTCACTTTAGCATCGTCAAACCCCGTGAACTAGACCAAAGTAAGGATGGTGTTTGAATGGAACGCTGGGTAAATTTGATCGCACCCTATTTTCTTCGAAACTAAGACAAGTTTATTTCATGTAATTTTGTGCAATACTTTGGGAGCATATGGTTTATAGTTACTCAATATAAATACTTGACTACCTAGCATTATATGGTTGATATTTCGTTTTCTCAATAACATGACTAAAACAAAATAGGTAATGTCGATCCCCCAAGATATCAGATTCGACACAGTTTCTGAAAAGAAAACAATGTTGAGAATTTGGGCAAAAACAATGTCTGAAAAACGCAATTTAAATATTTTTTAATGATAAGAAATATGTTCTCTTCATTTAGGTTCGACCATTTACAAAATATGATCCAAATCTAACATTGTCGAGTTCGGTGACTGACCGATTTGACACCGAATTCTTCCTCTGTCATCATCATCCAATAAATTTTAATTAATTGTTCGCCACCACCGTTCGCCAAGTGATTATCCTTCTTGAGTGATTTTCTTAGGCTTCTTGCAAAAGTATTCCCCTCCCGAAAGACGAGCAGGCAACACCCACCCGCAATTTGTGACATTTGATGGGACCCCACTGACGGACTGACAATGCACAAGACGATGAAAAACAGACGGCAATCCGGTGCGGTGAAAGCATTTCTTCCGACCGGGGGCTTCACTCCTCCCATATCTCCGGGGATTGACTAAAGAGGGTGATGGGAGGTAGGCATCTAGGCTGCGTTTTTTTCTTCTTCCTTTCGTCACGGGGGGATAATAATCGTAATGACGATAATCGACGGACATTCGTCAAGGGACAAAATGGGGTTTCGTCCCTCGATTTTTGTATCTGGTTTTTTTTCGCTTCTCCTTGCCAGGATCGGGGAGGTAACGGCACCAGGCTGGCATCAACATTGGGATAGAACGCAAAATTTGAGGTAAAACAACATTTGGAATTATTACGAACAATGTTGTCCTCGGAAAAAATGCTACATATAATGAAGACTAAAGTTTGGAATAATGTGACATCAAGTGGTATCACACAAAATAAAAATATCATTTACAATTTTAATTGTTTTTCAGGTTGCCAATTTAAAGTGTTCTAGAAACCTGTGATTTGTTTTATTTCGAATAATTTTGACAAAGACAACATCTTTCTGAGTCTATTGTAGCCCTTACTTATTTCCTGTCCTGCCATATTATTTTCACAGTAAGATCGTGAGAGCACTGAAATTGCCTTCTTCTCGCGTTTTTAAGACGGATCAAGATTCTAAGATCATCTATAATCACGGTTTCAAATTGGAGTATGAGTAACCAGTTGGCTACAAATGTGACTAGAGTCGGTAAAGACCAAATCATTCGTTGAAACAGGAAGTACAAGTAGGGCTATATGAGTATTGACTTGAGAAATATCCTGAAGAACACTCATCAAATAAAATTCTGTCGCTGGAATTGTTTTGCGAATTATTCCTTGAGCAATGTTTTGCATTTAAGTCACAAATGACAAAAAAAAATGACTTATTGCGAGTCAATTTCCGCAAGTCAGTTTAAAGCAAATTAACTTACTACCCAATGCATTTAAATAGGCAAATAGAAAGTTATGGAAATATATTTACCAAGCTGTGTTTCATCAGAAATAGCCAAAGTTTTAAAAACTTTTGTTTCTCATGATTAAAAAAAGGTTGATGTTTTAAACACCTACGAGTGATGCTTCATCCAGTCGATCATTACGATAACCAAAAAAGTTGGATCACTTTTGAATTTGGATCAAGGTTTGTTTCAAATAATTTTCAGTAATAACTGCTATATATATGGCATTAGCTGTTAGAAAATTAAACAGCTCGTCATCTTAACGCTATTCTAGCCCAATGTGCACCACTCACTGTCCCCATTCGGAGCCCTCTGTTGTGCATTCAATTCCCGACGATTTGTGAAAATGATTACTTAAATGATGGTCTGGAAGTATCCCCAGCATTCAAGTGTGAGTAAGCTGCGTTTCCCCTCTTACTTCTGCTCTTGTTATGACTGGTCATTCGTTTTCTCCGGGGAGGATCCGACTTCTCGAGATGATGATACCCCTCCCTCATTCGGCAGTTTCACCGAGGACGATGGGCGCGAGCTCTCGGTTCGAAAATAAATGGTCGGTGATTAATTTTCTTATTCAATCTAAATTATTAACCGAGCTTAAGCCAGAAGCCGGATGAACAAAGTGTTTGCGCGTACGGAAGTGTCGGCTAGCTTGAGACATGTTTTGAGTTATTTCTATTAAGTCCAAGGATAAATATAAAAGTTTATCAAATCTTCCTGATTTGTGTCATACTAGACTCGACTTAAAGAAATCCATCGTATGCATCGTATTCTTCAATTTGAGTCTAGTACACGACACTGAAGACAGCCTTACAGTTGAGGTCGAAATACGAGTATTTGTCAAAGGATACAAACTCTAGTGAAATTAAATGGCACAGTACTAAATTCGATTTTACATTTATTTATAGGCATTCCACTAAACAGTTCGAAGATTTATTATAAAAAAGCACTGATTTTAAGCTGTTCCAACCTCGACAGTATTCCCCTACAGCTCGAGTTTTAGCGCAGATAATTTTCTTTTGCAAGGGATCGACGAGAAATCCATCAAATACAGCTTCAGCCAAAAGGAAAGAAAAAATATTTCGAAACAGTTAGTTTCCCATCCTTCTCTAAGAGATGCTAAGTTTCGTGTTCATGACGCCTTTGCAAATTAAAAGAAAAAAATGACTCAGACCATGTGCTTTCTTTCTCTTGGGGGTATCGCCTGATTATTTCGCATTTTATAATGCAGCTCTGGTGCGAGGTTGTTAATCATAAGCAATAAAACCGGTTGCAGTAAAAGCAAAATATTGTTCGGAACCATTCCGACTCAACCGGTGGTCATTAGATTGCAAATCCATCAGTGCATCCGATCGTTTGAGCTAACGAATAAGATTGTTTTTTGGTGATAACGTGTTTAGCAAAACATGCTTTAAATTAAGACATGAACAAAAAAATGAAAGTAAAATTTCTTTAATGGACCCTGGCTAAGCCGTTTTGAAAATGATTTTAAATTAAAAGAAAAACTTAAAAAGCCGTATAAGGAGTTTTAAGAAAGAACCAAAATATTATAAATTATTTGCAAAAAAAGCTCAAAATTTTGATATGCAGCGCGAAGAATTTTAATTTACGAATCACACTTTGAGTGACTCAAGATATCAAAATCATTCTTAATCAAGAGAACGTTTTCAACAATGGTTTTAAAACTGATATGAAAAAAGTGAGAACTATTATTGAAAAACAGTTCGAATTCCGACATGAAAATTAGATCACTCATCAACTTGTAAGTGTAAGAAATTTGATGAGTTTTAACAAATTTGAAAGCTATTCAGCTGGTCTTGCTCTTGTAGACATATAAAAACCATTCAAAAATTTTTGGTATGAAGGTTTGAATGCAAAGCATAGCAGCATAGCATATACTGCTACTTCATGATTGATTGGAATTGGTGAGAATTGCACATCGATCCGAATGAATACTAAGCTTAATCTCGAAGTGTGCATTTTAGCAGCTTCCATTATTCTTCTTATTGGTTTTAACGACCTCACTGGGACAGAGCCTACTTCTTAGCTTTATGTTCATATGAGCACTTCTATAGTTATTAACTGAGAGCTTTCTTTGCCAAAGTTGCCATTTTCGCATTCTTATATCGTGTGGCAGGTACGATTAAACTCTATGCCCAGGGAAGTCAAGGAAATTTCCATTACGAAAAGATCCTGGACCGACCGGGAATCGAACCCAGACACCTTCAGCGTGGCTTTGCCTTTTAGCCGCGGACTTTAACCACTCGGATAAGGAAGGCCCCATGGACGACCCCTTAAGCCGTTTGAAGCCGTTTTGAACCGACTGAAGCGGTTAAAAACCGTCTTCCGCCATTTTTAGACATTTTAATGCGTTTTGAGCTGTTTTCAGCCATTTCAAGTCGTTCTACGCCGTTTTATGCTGTTCCTAGGCGTTTTAAGCCAATGTAAGCAATTTTGAGGCATTTTAAGCTGTTTTAAGCCATCTAAAGACGATTTTTATGTGGCCCTAAGCCGTTTTTAGCTGTTCTAAGCCATTTTAAGCTGTTTAAGGGCCGATTTCTTCACCTTCGCTTAAGCCGTAAACCACGTTTACCCATACGATTAAACCAGGTTTAAGACCTAAGCGGTGGTGAAGAAACCGCTTATAAGCCATTTTGAGCAAACGTTTAAACTGTTCTAAGCCGTTTGAAGCCGCTTAGAGCCGTTTAAAGTCGTTTCAAGCCGTTATAAGCCATTAAAGCCGTAGTAAGTTATTTAAGCAATTTTAAACCGATTGAGCCGTTTTAAGGCATTTTAAGCCATTTAAGCCATTTGAAGCCGATCGAGCCGTTTTAAGGTATTTTAAGCCATGTAAACTTTTGAAGACAATTTAAGCCGTTTTGAACCAGTTTAGGCCGTTTAAACCCGTCTTGAGCCGTTTTAAGCCGTTCAAAACTGTTTTAAACCGTCTTATGCCATTCAAAGACATTTAAAGGCGTTTTAAGTCATTTTTAAGCTGTTTTAAGCCATTTTAAACCGTCTTAAGCCATTCAAAGACATGTTAATGCGTTTTAGCCCTCTTAAGTCATTTTGAGCCGTTTTAAGTCGTTTTCAGCCATTTCTAGTCGTTTAGGCCCTTTTAAAGCCGTTCAAAGCCGTTTTAAGCCATATAAATCCGTTTCAAGCCGTTTAAAGCCCTCTATGCTGTTTCTAGGCGTTTTAAAGCGTTTAAAGCCGTTTTGGAGCGTTTTAAGCTGTTTCCAGACGTTTTAAACCGTTTCAAGTAGTTTTGAGCCGTTTTAGCTACTTTAAGGCGTTTTAAGCTTTTTTTTTTTTTTTTTTTTCTTTATTAACGAGAATTTTAACTTAAAGCTAGTTCTTCTCTTACATGGCGTTTTAAGCTGTTCAAGACATGTTGAGCAATTTTAAGCCGTTTTGAAGTCGCTAAGTGCTAAGCCGTTTGAAGTCGTTTCAAGCCGTTTAAGCTGTTGTAAGCCATTTTGAGCCATTTTAAGCCGTAGTAAGCCATTTAAGCCATTTTAACCAGTTTTATGCCATTTTAAGCCGGTTGAGCCGCTTGAAGCCGTTTACAGCCGTTTCAAGCCTTTCAAACCTTTTTAAGCCGTTTTATGCTCTAAACATTTCAAGGCGTTTTTAGCCATTTTAAGCCGTTTTGAAGCACGTTAAGCTATTTTAAGCTGTTCCGAGACGTTTTAAACTGTTTTAAGAAGTTTTGAGGCGGTTTAAGCTATTTTGGGGAATTTTAGGCCGTGTAAAGCTATGGAAAGCCGTTTGAAGCCATTTCAAAACGTTTAAGCCGTACTAATACATTTTAAGCCGTTTAGGCCAAAGTAAGTCTTTTAAGCTCTTTTTAAGCCATTTTTAGCCGTTTTAAGCCGATTAAGCCATTTTAGAATATACTTTGTAATTGAATTAAATGGACAAATTGATGTGAAGTTTGCGAAAAAGTTCTTCTCGGTGAAAATCGAACTCACGACCCTCCAATTAAAAAGCATTTTAATGCGTTTTAAGCCGTTTTGTTCATTAATACCGTTTCAAGTAGGGTTCAGCCATTTCAAGTCGTTTTAAGCCACATTAAGTCGTTTCATGCTGTTTCAAGCCGTTTAAGCCATTTTATGGTGTTTCTAGGCGTTTTAAGCATGTAAAGTTATTTTAAGCTGTTTCAAGACGTTTTAAACCGTTTTAAGTAGTTTTGAGCCGTTTTAGCTGCTTTAAGGCATTTTAAGCTGTTTAACCCATTTTGGGGCAAATTTAAGCCGCACAGAAAGAAAAATCCAAGTAAATTTTAGCGTAAAATTATGCACATAGAGGGAATGCCAGATTTCTCGCAAATTTACATGACACATTGTGTAAAATTACATCAACATAATGTATCTTTACGCGATAAGCGTAATGGATTAGAGTCCATGCTAAATTACACGATATATAGCGAAAACTTACATGATGTTATTGTAGTTTTACACGATGTGATGTGTAAATTAGCAACAAATCTGGCATTCCCTTCATGTGCATGATTTTACGCTGAGATTGACATGGATTTTTCTTTCTGTGCGTTTAAAGCCGTTTAAAGCTGTTTGAAGCCGTTTCAAGACGTTTAAGCCGTCTTAGCTATTTTCAGCTGTTTTAAGCCGTAGTAAGCAATTTAAGCCATTAAAAGTACCGATGCAGTTGTGTAAGCTTCTAGAAAGCTATTTCGATGGTAGGGTTCTACTGTATGACACAGAGGAGGGGCAGAAAAGTGTTCGAATTACCGCGGGAGTACCTCAAGGTTCAATCATGGGCCCGCTGTTATAGAATGCGATGTACGATGACGTACTGAGGCTGCCGACGGGTGTTAAAATTGTTGGCTTCGCCGACGACATCACTCTAGTGGTCTAAGGCGAATCGATGGAAGAATTAAATTTGACAGCAGTACTGTAAAAGGGCATCTACTGCTATAGCGGCGCTTTCGAGGGTGATATCTAACAGCTCTGCAGTAATTGCTAAGAAACGCAGGCTTGCTTTAGAGTAGCAAGGGCATACCGAACGGTTTCTAAAGAGACCGTGTGCATCATAGCCGGGATGACGCCCATCGGGATCATCATCAAGGAACAGGTTGAATGCTTCAACCAAAGAGGTACCAGAGAAGTTTCTGTCAGGACATGGTTGCTATAGCCAGTACCTGCATAGGTTCGGGCACTCAGAATCTCCTGCGTGCCCTCGTGTACTGGTGTGGAGGAAACAGCGGAGCATGTCGTGTTCGATTTCCCGCGTTTCATTGTTGTGGGAGATCGTATGCTCCCCAGACAATATAATAGAGAGAATGTGTGCGGATGCCGAGTGCTGGAATGTAGTAACTACGGCTGTCACTCCCATAATGTAAAAAATACAGCGCCTATGGCGTGTCGACCAAGAGTTGGCTGCAGAGGATAAGCCCTACCCAGGCTGGTCCCTTTTAACATTGTTTAAGTCGGCTTGGAGAAACAGTTTGCCTACACAGAATGAAAAATCCATGTAAATCTCAGCGTAAAATCATGCACATGAAGGGAATGCCAGATTTGTCACAAATTTACACGTCACATCGTGTAAACTACAATAACATCATGTAAGTTTCCGCTATATATCGTGTAATCTAACATAGACTCTAACCCATTAAGCGATAATTCGCATAAATTTACATGATGTCGATGTAATTTGACACGATGTGTCATGTAAATTTGCGAGAAATCTGGCATTCCCTCTATGTGCATGATTTTACGTTGAAATTCACTTGGATTTTTCTTTCTGTGTAGGCTACTTCTGCTACATGTGTTGTGCTGCACTGGCCCCTCCCCGAAGAAATACCGTAAGATGTTTCCGGGGAGATGAGGGTCTGAGACCAAGGGTTATGTCGATGCACTTGAGCAATTCTGAGTTACCTTCTCAGGGTTTGCAAATTCCCCCTGGTAAAAAACAAAAAACAATAAGCGTGGTTTCCAAATCAGAGATTCATGAAAGATAGTAGAATGGATTCTTGAAGCCAGAGTAGATTCCGGGATTCCAGTGTGAATTATAAGATTTCAGAATGGATCCTGGGGTTTCAGGATGGACCATGGGATTCCAGTGTTGCTCCTGGGATTCCAGTACTGGATTTCAGTGGATGCTGATATTTCAATGTACATGGATTGCAGTGTGGATCGAAGCATTTCAGTGTGGATCCTTAGATTACAATATTGATCATCGGATTGTAGTATGGATCATAGAAATTCAGAGAAGATCCTAGGAGTGTAGTGGGAATCGCAGGATTTCAATGTGGATCCCAGAACTCTAGTCTGGATTCTGGTATTTATTTTGTAGGTCCCTTTATTCCAGTGTGAATCCTGGGATTGTAATGTAGATCGAAGGATTTCAGAGTGATGAAACCTTCAAGAATCATTGGGAATTGTGTAGAAAAATTGCGGGAATTCTGAAAATCTGATTGAAATTCCGTATGGATTCTTTGAGCATCCTGGGGAAAGTCAAATGGACATTCTGATTCCCTTATTTTCATTTATTTGGCTTTCAGTGACATCATTTTGCTGTTTTCAATAATTAAGTAAGTAAAATTTCCGGTGTCTGCCTCCGAAAACATTGCCGTTAAGCTTACATCACCATACCCAAATTCTACAGTATTGTACCCAACGAGTGAATGTGTGGTAGCTCTTGAATCTGAAGCAGAACAGCCATACACGATGGGAAAAACGCGTAAAGAATCGATCCGGGACGGCAGCCGCATGACCGACGCGACGAAGGGAATAAGCACCTTGTTTTATGCCTCAAGATCAAGATAGAGCTTTGTAATAAATTCTTCGTTTTTAATTAAGTCGAAAAATTAAATGAGTGGCGTGGCCCGTCTTGGACCAACCGGTCGTCACTGATACCAGAGCTCAACAGCGACGACACGGTGCCTGGTGTTGATCGCCAAGCCAAGATCTGGGGCCTCCTTTCAGATTTGTGCTTTCTTGCTGCCAGCTTACTGGAAGTGCTCAAAAGGCAGCAATTAAAAATCAAAGCTGGAACCATAAAAAATAGAACCGGCGATCCAGATGGATCCGGGGCGTCAGGAAGACGATAAAATGATCTGGTATTTGCGCATAGCTGATGAAGTGCTGAAATTTCTCCTATTTCGCCCCATTCATCGCGAGAACCAATTCCAATTTAAAGTTGTCAGCATACGGCCGGGCATCACCGTTTGATGGAAACATCTTGTTTAATCTGGGACACGGTGGTCTCCAGACCGTTTTTATGAGGAGAAAAAACTCCATCAAAACTGTGATCACCAGACGTTTGCTATGGCTAAGCTGCACGTTTTGAAGTTATGCCCTTTTGATGGTACATTCAAACATTATATATAAAATTTGATATTCGTTTGCAATTCTCTCCTACACAGGAAAGCTTGCAGCTTACCAATAAAAGTCGACAGTTGATCCCAGATTTGATGGAGAATTTCTTCTGACAACAACGGTCTGTGAAGCACCGTGCTGACCATGCTTCATTTGGTCGCACACCTATATTGAGTGGAGAAATGAGAAATGCACTTCCCATTTGCCTGCGTTCGGAATAAGGTACGGGAAGCGACACGCCGCGAGACCACTAAAAGAAAGTATTTTACGGGCCAAATTAGAGGATTAAAGGCCACCCGGCCGTTCTTCGGAGTGCTTGAGCCACGCGCTTCATGGCGGTAATGATGACGACCTGGAACGTCGATGGACCAGTTCCATCCGAGTCGTAAAATAGTGCTTTGAATTATTATTATCTGCTGTGGAACGGTTCTGTGCGCTTGGCTTTGAGATGCCCAATTCGGTGCGAAATGACCAATAACGGACTCGTAATAAAGGAGTTTTATTGATTGCTTCAGGTTTGTGCGCGGTGGGTGGGAAACTGTCAGTGGAATTGGTCGTATATAATGACTACTAATCTACGGGTTTAGGCTTGTTGTTTGTCGTGAATGGAGTTGCGAGCGTACCGGAATCTATGATTAACGCTGGTTGCTATCGAGTATGCAAATTTAATGGACTTGTTTGAATTACCTACGTATGTTTTATGTGAAACATGAAATTCTGCGGATATACGGATGAGTAATTAAGTTGATTCTAAATATACTTTTAGGTCAAAGCTGCAACTGCCGAAGTGTATAACAATCGTCCAATCAGTTTTCTGTTTTTTTGCTTCGATGTAGAGCAAAGTCATCATAAACTAAAATTAGGTCGTTTACTGAACGGAAGTGTTCTGAGAACACTTATCTTGTCCATATGAGTAATGCCAGGAACAAGCAACTTATTAGTACCTAAGTTAAACCAATTTGCCTTGATTATGGAGTACAATGATGTGAACACAGACTAAAAATTACCAATAACGAATCCCAACAATGCCTCTCCATTCAAAGTTGGACAACATTGTAAACTGGAACTCGATCAACCAACGGCCATGTGTGAAGGAGCAGTAATGTGCGAGGGAAAGTATAGGCTCTTATTATGATGCCCAACGTGTGAGAAAGCAACCGAAAGGAAAAACGCCAATCCAAGCTGCATTGAAAATCGATACCCGTTTTGAAAGAGAACGAAACGAACCCTGCTGGCCAGATGGCCACCTCAAACACCGTACGTAGAAATGCATTTGCATCCTGGAGCCTCTTATGTGTGAGGTTCATAAGTGCAACGCAAAAAAAAAACGCTTGTAAAATTGCATTAACTGCAGTGCCTCTTGACCGGCCATCAAACCAGCAGAGAGCGATGAGGTTGACTTCGAGTTCACGACGAAATGACGACGACGTGCGGTGTGGTAGTTCCAATTTAGTAGGAACCGTAAATTCAGGTTGAATTGATCACCGGTGCACACGATTCCATTTTCTAAGAATTGAACATCAATATGAACCTCAATTTACGAAGTCTTTTTTTACGCTACCTCAATTTAAGTCACTTATTTTACGAAGTGCGTGAATTGAGTTATGACAATTCTGTGGGAAATTATTGACCTCCGGTTGGGGAAAACCGTTGGAAACCCATACAATATGGGTATTTTCGGAATGGGCACGATGAGGGATGACGAAAATCGATGTCCGACGCTTTTTTGTTATCCAAGATGGCGACCCCTGGTTTGGAAAAATCGTTGGAATCTCATGCATTATAGGTATTTTCGGATCCTAACGCCCATATTCGATAAAGATCTTAGAGGAACAAGGACATCCGCACAAATTCATACAATACACCGTTTACCCACAGGAATGGTAAGGGGCCTTTGGAGTATTTGAAAACTATCTTCTAATCAATTATAATGGCCATAGATCCAAAGGCTTTTATTCAATGGAGTCCTTGGAGCACCAAAAAAATCCGTATAAATCAATAAAATATTCCGTTGACTTAAATGAATGGTTAAGAGACTGTGCCATATTAAAAAAACTACCTATAAGCCATTGATCACGTTTGGAGATTCAAAGGCCTATACTCAATGAAGTCTTTGGAGGACCTAGGATATCGGTACAAATTATAACTATACTCATTTTACATATAGATAAGGGACTGTGTCATATGAAAAAAGCATCTATTGATAATTGGTTACACTTGTAGATCCTAAGACCTATATTCGATATAGATCTTGGAGGACCTAGGACATCCACACAAATTATTACAATACACTGTTTACTCACATGAATGGTTAGGGGCCTGTGGAGTATTTGAAATCTAACCTCTAATCTCTTATTACGGTCGTAGATCCCAAGGCCAATATTCAATGGAGTCCTTGGAGGACCTAGGACATCGGCACAAATTTAAAAAATACTCATTTTACTGCTATAAATAGATAAGGGCCTGTGCCATATAAAAAAAAACATCAAAGGATCGCTAAATATGCCAGTACATTGCAGGTATATATTCCAGGAAGTTTTTGGATGAACTAGAACACCTGTTGTACTCACTTAATTACCAAAACTTGGATCTGACAATACAAATGCTTCTTAAAAATATAACAATCTTCTAGGGTCCAGTATTGTGAGACATTCTTCTACATAGAAATGATAAATTGATCTCCGTTAACTTATGTAGAATCATATGCCCAAATTCCAAAGAGTTCTTGGAAGACCTTAACTTGCACACATTCTAGCCTGATTTAGAACCTAATGTATTAATAATATGTTAATGATGCTTAAAGAGCATATTTTTTTCTAAATAATATAAATTAATTTCATACAAGTAGACTCCAAACGGCAAAACCTTGTTTTACGAACTGAGCTTCCTCGTTTTACGCACTGATTCAATTTACGCACCAACTCAATTTACGCACCCCCGATATTTATTTTTTTTGCTGGCTCTACGTCCTTCAAGACATGACCCACGCCACAATGTTACGCCAACTAACTCGGTCCATGGCTGCTAACCTCCAATTCCTCGATCGCCCCACACATCCTAGATCCTGCTCCACTTGGTCAAACCACCTAGCTCGTTGCGCTCCCCTTCGTCTTGTACCGGCCGGATTTGAGTTGAACACCATTTTTGCGGGATTGTTGTCCGGCATTCTCACAACGTGTCCCGCCCATCGTACCCTTCCAGCTTTGGCGACATTCGTGATACTGGGTTCACCGTAGAGTTGCGCAAGCTCGTGGTTTATTCTTCTCCTCCATACGCCGTTCTCACATACTCCGCCGAAGATCGTCCTAAGCACACGTCGTTCAAAAACTCCTAGCGCTTGCAGGTCCTCTTCGAGCATTGTCCACGTCTCATGCCCGTAGAGGACTACCGGTCTTATTAGCGTCTTGTACATGGTACACTTAGCACGGAAGTGAAGTTTACCAGACCGCAAGGTCTTGTGGAGTCCATAGTAAGCACGACTTCCGGCAATGATACGTCTTCGAATTTCTCTGCTGCAGTTGTTATCCGACGTTATCAATGATCCGAGGTAGACAAATTCGTCCACCACCTCGATCGTCACGCGTCTGCCTATGCGAGCTCTATCACGCTCGGTTCCTCCAGCCAACAGATATTTCGTCTTCGACGTATTTACCTTCAATCCAACCCAATCTGCTTCACGTTTCAGCTTGGTATACTGTTCAGCAACCACCTGGAACGTTCTTCCGACAATATCCACGTCGTCGGCGAAACAAATGAACTGGCTGGATTTATTGAAGATCGTTCCCCGCATGTTGAAGCCCGCCCGTTTCATAACACCTTCTAGCGCAATATTGAACAGGAGGCAGGAAAGACCATCGCCTTGTCGAAGTCCTTTGCGTGTTTCAAACGGGTCCGATAAAGCACCCGATATCTTCACACAGCACTGTACACTATCCATCGTTGCTTTGATCAGTCTAGTCAGTTTCCCGGGAAAACCATTCTCGTCCATAATCTTCCATAGCTCTTCGCGGTCGATGGTATCATAGGCCGCTTTGAAATCGATGAATAGGTGGTGCGTAGGGACTTAATATTCGCGACACTTTTGGAGAATCTGCCGCAACAAAAAGATTTGGTCTGTCGTCGATCGCCCGTCCACAAAACCGGGTTGATAACTTCCTACAAATCTGCTTGCCAGTGGCGATAGACCGCGAAAGATGATCTGGGAAAGCACTTTATAGGCTGCGTTAAGAATGGTGATCGCTCGATAGTTCACCAGTGTCTGCATATTTCAATATACAGTCAACAACGCCGATCCTCAGTAGGCTCCGTCATCGTTGAATTCTTCTTTGTGTGAATGTACAATTGTACAATACATGCACGAATCTGGTAGAACGTGCATTCAGTTTTTCAATTACTTTTGCTACACTAATTCTCATCCACTACTGACATTCAAATTCAATTTCACTAGTGAAAAAAATCAATCCGTTAGAATACCCCACAAAACATCCGCAAATTGCAAAAGTTGTATTTTTTTATTAAAAGACAATCATGATTCATCAACTGGAGGCATCACATTGCCGTTTTCTTACACCAGTAATATAAAATTCATTTGTAATGTTTTATATTCAATTTTCAATTTCAGTGCCTCTAGGTGAAACTGAATTTTGAAATGACACCAACAGTGGGTGAAACTGAATGTGTGCGTGTGTTGCACCCACTCTCTTTCTCGTCGCATTCGCACTCGAAGTCAGATTGGCTTCTTGCTAGCGGAGTTTGTTTTTGTTCATTTTCGCACTGATCGGGTATCATTCGGCTGAATTTTTACGACACTGGTTCTCACATTCTAGCTTGTCACCCTTTTTGTATATTGGGTATATTATTCCCTCATTCCACTCCTCCGGTAGCTGTTCTGTATCCCAGATCCTGGCTATCAATCGGTGCAGACAAGTGGCCAACTTGTCCGGGCCCATTTTAATAAGTTCCGCTCCAATACCATCCTTTCCAGCTGCTTTGTTGTTCTTGAGCTGTTTGATAGCATCCTTAACTTCACCAATTGTGGGAGTTGGCACGTCTCCCTCATCCGCCGTATTGATGAAGCCATTCCTCCTGCTGTCTTGATCTTCCTCCTCTGCGCCGTTTAGGTGTTCTTCGTAGTACTGCTTCCACCTTTCAATCACCTCACGTTCGTCCGTCAAGATACCTCCATCCTTATCCCGGCACATTTCGGCTCGCGGCACAAAGCCTTTGCGGGATGCATTTAGTTTCTTGTAGAAATTTCGTGTTTCTTGAGAACGATACAGCTGCTCCATCTCTTCACACTCCAACTCTTCCAGGTGGCGCTTTTTATCCCGGAATAGATGGGTTTGCTGTCTTCGCTCCTGTTTGTATCGTTCCACGTTTTGACGGGTGCCTTGCTGCAGCATCATCGCCCGCGCTGCATTCTTCTCGTCCAAAACCGTCTGACACTCCTCGTCGAACCAGCCGTTCCGTCGATTTGCTTCCACAAACCCAATGGCACTTTCCGCTGCGTTGTTTATGGCTGCTTTGAGACTACTCCAGCAGTCCTCAAGAGGGGCTTCGGTGAGCTCTCCCTCTTCCGGCAACGCTACTTCAAGGCTTTGCGCGTAATCAGTTGCGACTTCGGGTAGCTTGAGTCGTTCCAGATTATACAGTGGCGGGCGTCGGTACCGAATGTTGTTCACAACGGAGAGTCGTTGGCGCACTTTAACCGTCACTAGGTAGTGGTCTGAATCGATGTTTGCGCCGCGATAAGTTCTGACGTCGATAATGTCCGAGAAGTGTCTTCCATCAATCAAAACGTGGTCGATTTGCGATTCAGTTTGTTGGGGTGATCTCCAAGTGTACCGATACGGGAGGCTGTGCTGGAAGTAGGTACTACGTATGGCCATGTTTTTGGAGGCGGCGAAATCAATCAGTCTAAGGCCATTTTCGTTCGTAAGCTGGTGAGCGCTGAACTTCCCTATAATCGGTCTAAATTCCTCCTCCTGGCCAACCTGAGCGTTGAGATCTCCGATAACGATTTTGACATCATGGCTTGGACAGCCGTCGTATTCACGTTCCAGCTGCGCGTAGAAAGCGTCCTTATCGTCATCGTCACTTGCTAGGTGAGGGTTGTGCACGTTGATTATGCTGATATTGAAGAAACGGCCTTTGATCCTCAACTTGCACATTCTGTTGTCGATTGGCCACCACCCAATCACGCGCCTCTGCATTTCGCCCATCACGATAAAAGCTGTGCCCAGCTCATGTCTGTTGCCGCAGCTCTGGTAGATGGTATAACCATCCCTATACGTATGTACCGTCGACTCTTTCCAGCAAACCTCCTGCAGCGCTACGATGTCGAACTGGCGGACCCTCAATAATTCGGAAAGAATGCGGGTACTTCCCAAGAAATTGAGAGACTTACAGTTCCATGATCCGAGTTTCCAATCGTTAGTCCGTTTTCGATGCCTGGGTCTATGCCGATTGTTCCGGTCCGAATTTACATTGTATGCTTCCTGTACTGATGATTTTTACGGCTGGCTTGTAAGGCCTGCACCAACCCCCTGTCTCGCAGGAGGATCATCGTGCACAGCACTGTTTAGAGTCCCACGCTAGCACTAGGACGATGATCAGCCGCTCCTAACATGGAGAACAGACGCTGTTTTGAGCCGCCCCTAACATGGAGAACAGACGCTCTGATAAGCTACACCCTCAGAAGAGAGGAGTCCCCCTTCCCTGTCAGCATACGACCAAGGTCCCACCAGGGTTGGTTACCCGATCTTCCCTACGGTTACTCGTACCCCAGGCGGCACCACGGGGAGATAGGGATAGGAGTTACTGGACAAGAGGCTAAGGACCACAAATGGGATCTATTCTATACCTGCAGGTACGCGAAGTACCAATGGTACGCATTGTCCAGTCATTTACCACCCACGCACCCCCGATCTAGTTCGTAAATTGAGGTTATAGTGTATCATAAATGAACGTTGTTGTCAAGTCATTTGATGTGATTTTTTTCGTGTTAGAAAAAGTTTATTCCCATTAATATAATGTGAAATTCCTACATCTAGAAAATTTCGATGCATGTGTCAATAAAGTTCACCAACGTAATTGTATTTCTGCATTTTATTTTGGAAGAATTGAGCAGAAAACGGTCATGAAAAACGGAAAAAAACTGATCAATTTCACCCGAAATTACGGTACCTACGCATATATGCATTGCACACAAAAGGACTGGGAAAACAATTGGTTTCGTTGGTCGGTCTCCGAGAGTGTGTGGAATAAAAGTGGAAAATTACGTGCAACGAGGTCCACGCATCCATGAATAACAATGCTGATGAGAACAACGACTACGACTACAACGACGACTCCAACGACGACGATTTTGACGCACGTCGTGCCAAGTGAGAATGCAATTGCAATTCTCACCCCCTTCGAAAAAAAAAGGGAATCCGTAGTAGGTCTCTCTCTCTCTCTCTACACACCTATCGGAAGGCGTCGGAAGTGTGAATTGTGGTCGAACACATCACAGCTCAGGCTCTGCATCCAGGCGCAAAAAGTCATCTTCGTAGTTCATTGAACCTAACACCTATTTAGCAACAAAAACACCATCGCTGGGCTGACGGGCTGTCCTGGGGCGCATAGGTGTACGGTGCAATGGATTGAGGGGTAGGGAGAACCCCTAATCTTCTAAACCTAGCTGTCTAGGTGGATGAATTCCCCTTATAACCAGGCTTTAGTAACAATTGTAATGCAATTTAGTATTATTTGATTTTCAAATCTTTCTTATTGCAGCAATAAGTTTTATCTTACAATTTTATGAAATTTGTGTATACAAATACCGAAATAAGTATATTGTTTATCTATCAACAGTTTCAACACTTAAAAAATCGCACTCTGCGTTATTGAGATCGACTGTCTAGATTTAAATTCGAAACTTGAAACAATCTGAATTATTGGATCACCAAATGGCTCGGCAGTTTAGTTGGTTAAGCCATCGTCTAGCATACAAGAGTTGGGGGTTCGAACTCCCCTGAGCACTTGGATTTTTTTTCATGATTTCACTCATAACACAGCAGAAAACATTTTTGTACCAAGCATCAAAATACCGCTATTTACTTATTTAAGATTAAGGATAGCTCAATTCATTGTCGTTTTCAAAAAAATTATAGCACGAGATATTACCCGTTGAAAATTCCAAATTTGTCTATATCTATTCTATTAGCTTGTACGGCAATTTATTCGCTTAATTTGCTTCAGAATTCAAACTTTATGTGTATAACATGGACACGTTCATGCTTCCAGTGGACTATTTGTCTTTTGAAGGAAGCACCACACCGGACTAGCATGCAACGCCCAGTGGCACACTCGAAATACGTTTTTGACGAAAAAATTTCCGGACTGAAGCGGGAATCGAACCCACACTCCTTGACTCGATGCGTCTGAGTGCTTGGTAACACTAACCGCACGGCCACGAAGCCCACGACAATACTTATCATTGATGTTCATAATATTTTCGATGCTCAAAAGTTATTTTTTGGTAATTTAGAAAGATATTGTATCTTACCATATAAGAGAAACGAAGGGTTTTGTATGGAGACTGCAAGCATGTTGAAAAAATCGATTTAATCTAAATTTCATCATGTAATTTCAACCAAATTATATCTAAAATGAAAGTTTAAGTCCAATATTGCATGCTTGCAGGATTAGATCACAAAAAGTTCGACAAATCATACTTTAAAATTGATGTAAACATCAATTTAACCAGTGTTTTATACAACTTTGGCGACCTGTAGCTGAAAATTGTGACGTGCTGGGACATTTCTGAGAACGGCATCAGATTCAAAGCAAAGAGTCATTCTTACTTCGTATGTATTTTTTCAAAAACATTTTTTAAATTTTGTATACTAAATTTTTACTTAAAGTTGTGGCATAGCATAGCATAGCATAGCATATACTGACTGTACATGTCTATGGTTGCTACTCCGTGATTGATCGGAACTGGTAAGAATTGCACTACGATCCAAATGAATAAGGGATGGGAGTTTCCGCTTACTCTCGAAGTGCAATTTTAGCAGATCTAATATTATTTATCAATAACGGCGCCGGCCAAGTCCTTACAGTCAGTTGGGATGGGGAAGGAATGTTAGGGTGTCATGATTGTTGCTTCTAGAGACCGAGAATACCTCTGCATCTCTACAATCACCACGGGAAGGGTGTTTATTAGTGAGGGAGGAAAAGATCTGGGAACCGGCTCAAACCGTCTTGCTTGAGCCTTCCCAAATACGTACCCAGCAAGACGCTCCAAAACAGGGAAAAACAATAAAATTCTCCGGCGACGAAAACACGCGCGAAACCGTCAGCAAAATCTATCGGACGACGCAAAACCGAACTGTCCTGCTTGGGCTCCATGAAGCACTCTGCCCAGCAAAACGCACGAGAACGAAACACAAACTCCCGGCGTCCCACAAACGCGCGAAAAGAAAAACAAAAACAAACTCTAAATTTTTACTTAACTGTGGCATGTTTAAAAAAACACACTAAAAAACATATTTGATTTCCTCAGCATTGGATCAACCAACATTTTTAAACAAGATGTCATTAGAATCGTAATCTTATATTCTTGAAAGAGTACCCACGAATTTTTTGCTGAAAAATCTGAAAACTTTTCAAAATCAATGAAACAGACATTCAAGTCATCGTGCTAAAGTTTGGGTTCACCCCTCAGTACGATGCAAATCGTGCAAAAGTTTGGGTTCACCTGAGCCGCACGCAAATCATTGTTGACAACATCTCTGCCATTTTTCAAACGATTTTAATAATTCATAGCATTTTCAAACGCAAATAATGGCGTGTACATGATTGGTTTGAGATTTCACAGATTTTTCGTGTTTTAAGTAATTTCAGGTGAATCCAAACTTTTACACAATGTCTTGAATGACTGTTTCATTGATTTTGAATAGTTTTCTGATTTTTCGGCAAAAATTTCGTGAGCGTCCTTCAAAGAATATAAGATTACGATTCTAATGAAACCTTGTTTAAAATTTTGGTCGATCCAATACTGTGGAAATAAGCTATGTTTTTTCAGTGTGTTTTTTCGAAAAATGTCACAACTTTAAGTAAATATTTAGTATACAAAGTAAAAAAAAATGTTTTCTGAAAAATACATAAGAAGAAAGATAAACTTTTTGCCTATCGAATGCGGTTTAGAGACTTTCAATTTGACGAGTAATCCCAGAGATATGGACTGAATATTTCTTTCATGTTTAACTGTTTCACTATATAACTTTTTAGAATAAACTTTCTGTACACTGCAATGACTTCGAAATAGTGCAATAGGCCAGTTCAAGCGGCGTCGCAACACCCCAGTCCATAAAATCCAGCACTCCTGGATTTACAGGATCTCCAGCGCTGCTTAATTCGTTACTTTGTCTCAGCATCTTCCCGTCAACAGTCATTAGTTCTGCTCGTTAGACTCAACCCGGAATGACAGTTTCTGCGATACCTCGCCTCCATGACTTCCGATTCCTCCCATTGTCCAGAGAACTCTGGTAAATCACGTATTATTTTCGTCGGGGAAACTGTCACAATGTGCCCGGTTAATCTGCCACTCCTTTGCTGAAACCCGTGTAATTATTGTCAACTCTTCTTTTCTTTTTCGCTGGGAGTTGACCACAAAGCATACAACCAATGAGAATAAGGTGTGGAAGAAGAAACAATGGCTATGTATTAGTAAAGAGAAAAAACGTAAACAAATATAACTACGTTACTAATTTAAACGGCTTCTTATGGGGATTCACTGGCTTGCTGTAGTGAAACAGGTTGATGAGATGTTGCCGTAGATCAGCGGCCTTCAAGTGACCGCAGAGCCGCTCCACAGTGTTTCCGAATTTAACGAAGCTGTCCGGTTGCGGAGGATCCAGCCAGTTGACCTTGTCCAGCAAACTTTCCAACAGTTGCTGTGGACGGCCGTGATGGCGACGCAACTTCTCGATAACCCTTGGGATGATTTCGGGAAGAAGAAGCTGACCACATACCAACTCAAGTGCATCTCCTTTCAGCGCTTCTTGCGGTGCCCGAAAAGTTGTGAAGCTTGTAGGTAAGTCCCTTTCGTGCAGCAAGTTACGCCCTCGTCTTGGCTCACACTGTCGAGCTGCTTCCTAATAATTCGCGAAGCGTTATTGTTGATCTTCCTCTCCATGGACGAATCGGAACTGTGAAATTGCAGATCCGAATTTTTGGAGTACTCGACGTCATCGTCTTTCTCCTAGGTGGTTTCGTCGTCTTCTATGAACTTCTGGAAGTTCCCCTTCATCAGCTTCAACGCGTTTAGGTTGATTTCGACGCCTGCTTTGGCACCCCGAGGCTCGACAGTCCCGCCAATTCTTTGTCCATGGAGGTCAAACGCTCGTCGAACGACTCCTGGTTCGCCTTTATAGGCTCGATTTGCTCCGTTTTCTTTCGAAGCATCTCCACTTGCCAAGCCAATTCTTCTTCTTCTTCCTCTGCACGCATCGCCATTATCTTCTTCTCGAACACACGCTGCATCTCCATTTCCAGCTCTTCCATCTACCGCTTCTGGCGTTTTTCTTGCGCTCTGACTTTCACATTCACGCTAGACAAGGCTTTGGGAAATTTAACGATCATTAACACACTTGCCAAAATTATAACCCATTTATCCGTCTGCATTCACACAACACGCATGACGTTTATTGTTCGTGGTACATAACGATAATTTCTTTTATTTCGTCGCCAGTCCGTGACGCATCCGACGATTATCAGCCCTGTACGTAACGTATAACGTGAACAACTACATTCAATTCATTTGTAACGAGAAGCTTGAAACAAGCTCACCAGTTGTAATTCCATACTCAATTAGGCAACAAGAAGCTGCCCAACGAAACGCGAATATGAAACAAAATTTCCTCTCCAGCGATACGAAAACCGAATCCGCTCGCTTGAGCTTTTCGAAGCGTACCCCAAAGAATGATTTAGATCATTTCCAGCTCAAAACGCAAATAAAATGGAATTTTCAAACTTATTATTTACAACGTACAAAAATTTTGCACATGTATTAGTAGCTTTCCGATAAGACATTTCCCAACAATGTTTTGCTCAATTTCCTAGACTGCGTTTTGAAGTTCTAATGAATAGTGATTGAATAGGAAATCTATCAAAGTTTTGATGGGAAATGTCTCATCGGATAGCATAGTGCGTTTCCATCAGCGCAGCGTGGTGGAACGACGGGGAGGAATCGAGGTACGCGATTCTTACTTGCTAGACCAGGGTTAGAATCCCGGTCAAACTTTTTTTGTTATCTTCTCAAACCGATTCTATCGATTGCAATATCAGAAGTCGATGGCTTGTTTTATACGTTTACGTTTGAAATATGTAATTGTACACCACGCTGTTCCCCTGACAGATATTATCAGAAACAAATATCCATCAAATCTATGCTCACCAATCGTTTTCTATAGCTAAGCTGCATGTCTTGGCAAAATAAAAAAAAAAAACGTAGGGTTCGTTTTGTAGTTACGCCCTTTTGAATATGTAAGTCCACTAATTAAATCTGATATATTTGGAACCTCTTGGTCAAGTTTTGAATGAGAAAATAGACGAAATTTGGTGTTACGCCCTTTTTAAGGTGTAACCATTGAAAACACTAATTTTAAATAGATTACTTAGCCATTCTAATACCGTTAAGCATGTTCAAATGTGTTCAATGATACATTTCACTTGCATGTCACAAAGTCTTTCATAATCAACTGATTTTTTGATAGGCTCAAGTGCTTTAAGGAATTACGGAGCTAATTTCATCATATAACCAAATTAGTGCTTGTAGCACAATATTCTTGCTAGTTTTGTGAACACATGTACTGAATATTGAGATCGGGTTAAAGAATCTGGGGGTAAGGTATAGAATCTTCTCTAGAAAGCTTTGATACTTAAGGAAGACATGTAACATTAAGCTCTGCAACTGTTATGATCAGTGTTGAGTTGATAGACTCACACTCAAATCTCAATCAATACGCTCTCCCGTGATAGCAAACTTATTAGAGATCTGCTTCGCAAATCTCACGCTTGAGATTTTGATGCAAAATCACTCAATCAACTCAAACCATAAAAATGATTCAGTCGCAAAACCCGTCAAAAACTTATGAAACCCGAATGTTGTTGTTAACGTTAGAAAGGATTACTATAATTTTGCCAGACTAACAAGAAATTATTGCCGTGCGTGAGTAAACTGTGGACATACGAGACAATGAGTCAAAAAGGTGAGCCAACTCATCCATGATTTTTTGACTACTGAGTTGCGTGATTGACAACTCTCGCATGAACAATCTCAAGCGTGAGTTATGAGAAATTGAGTTTTTTACAACACTGGTTATGATTTTAAATTCAATGAAACCAAATAGTAATTAATTTTTCTTACTTTTCTTACACGTATTTCAAGTACTGAAGCTTTCTCTTCACGAGTTAGCTTGAGAATGCTTTCACTATTATATTTATCTAGGGCTTATACGTTGTTATGTAATCGAAAAGACCGGGAACTCCAAATGTAAAATTGAAAATTTGTGAACAATCTAAATGAAAATGGGTTTACAAAACTAGCCAGAATATTGTGCTACAAGCACTAATTTGGTTATATGATGAAATTAGCTCCATAATGCCTTACAGCACTTGAGCCTTGGAAAAATCAATCAATTGTGAAAGACTTTGGCGACATGTACGTGCAACGTATCATTGAAATATTTGAACATGCTTAACGGTAGAATGCCTAAGTAATCTATTTAAAATTAATGATTTCAATGGTTATACCTCGAAAAGGGCGTAACACCTAATTTCGTCTATTTTCTCATTAAAAACTCCACCAAGAGGTAACTAATAATTGAACAAACCCACTTTGAATCAAATTTTGATGGTATATTTCTTCTGATAATCACGACCAATAAAAACCCGTTAAAATGTCTCAGATTTCCTTTGAATTAGTGGACTTACACATTCAAAGTGGGCGTAACTTCAAAACGGGCCCTACTTTTTTTAATTTTGAACAGACATGCAGCTTAGCTATAGAAAACGACTGATGAGCACAGATTTGATGGAGATTTTTTTCTGATAATAACCGTCAAGAGAGCACCGTGTACACCATATTTGCAATAGGACCTGCACACTTAATTCAGAATGCCGAATCTCGGCTAATTTTAACCGAGATCCGCACAGCCGAGAAGTCGGCAAATAAATTACCGTTTTGACTCATATTCCGGACACTTAAGGCCAACAGTGACTTCAAATGCATCTGATTAGCATGAATTGGCTGATGCTTGTGTAAATTTCTAATTAGCTAATTTCTTCGCAAAGTCTAACTGTTAGCTAGCTGTTGGGTGTGCCGTTAAAAATGTTTGTTCAAACTTGTTTAGTATTGTTTTTATGTAAAAGTTTGGAACAACATTTTGGTTCAAATGCCGAACACTGTGTTCATTCTGTCTCATATTTCAAACACCTTCATTCAAATTCCGAACAGCACGAATGAATCGTATTCAAATGAATAATTTCACAAATAAGTTTATCTGAGCTTGTTCTACTGGTATCAAACTAGAGAATCATCACTACTCACGCGGTATAAATCATATTGGAGACGTTAAAATTGAATTGCAATTGACTGCCATTTCCTTGCTATTTGGTGACATATTTCAGCGAAACATTTCAACCAAATCGCCATACAAAAACCGAGTATTCGGAATATGGGTCTGTTCGGAATTTGAGACAAAACGGTTCCTGGGATTTCAGCAAATAAAAGCCGAGTATCAGTAAAGCGTGCTTCGTTGCTAAGCAACCGGACAATTTTATAGCTGAGTCTCGGTTAAAATAAAAAAAAAACGAGATTTGCACAGCCGAGCTCGTGAAAAAAATCTTAGTGTGTGATAAGCATCTAAAATGACTTGATATTACATTTTTTTTGCTGTTTGCTCTTGAGGGTTACTTTTATTTATTAGGATTGGGGACCATAATCAAAATAAAACAAGCTCAAAAGTTTTATCACTACCATTCGAATGATCTTGAAAAAACTCTAGTGGGGTGTGGAGTATATTTCGACAAATTTATACAGTTTTGTTTCTGCTATTTAAATGTGGGCTTCGTAGCCGTGCGGTTAGTGTCACCGAGGCATTTAGCCGCATCGTGCTAAGGAGTGTGGGTTCGATTCCCGCCTCAGACCGAAAAACTTTTCGAGAGGAATGTTTTCCGACTGTGCCACTGGGCGTTAAATGCTGGTCCGTTGTCTAGTGTGGTGCTTCCTTCAAAGGGCAAATAGTCCACTGGAAACATTGACGTCGTGTAGTGTCTTTTTTTAAAAAAAAAAAAAAAAACCTCTTCAAGAATGGGCCCTGTGTTCATAATAATGTCTATAATAGAAGTTGACGATCGGTTTTTTATCAATCGATCACGAAAACCTCCTATTGAGTGGAATAAAACCTAAAATGTTACTTGGGGAGCTTTGTTAGGACATAGGTTGCATGGAAAATATACCTTACAATGGTCCAAGCCTAACTACACCCATGTCGACTATCCAAGGATTTCACGCAGTGGCATAGCTCTTCTCCGATTTCATCGCCCGTAGTGACTGACTGGGGAGACCGCTGATGAACAGACGGATGAAATTCATGGTGCGTAGGGTTGATGAAATGCTGCTGAAAAGCGCAGAAAAATGCGTGCTTGTCGTCGAGTCAGCTTTAACAAGATTCCCCCTGCGTTTTTCTTTTGTCAGCTTTTGCTTCTTAAACCAGTCAGTGCAAGCATTCAGGATGATGATTATGATGAATGATGATGACGCACTGTGATGAATAACCACCGAATGCGAAGATGCAGGTGAAGGAGAACTTGGCAATTGCAGCGGCGTCTCTGCCTGACACCCTTTTTATCCACCTCCATTTCGATGACGTTCGTTGATGTGATCTCGTTCCAAGGGCTGCAACTGCAACTGAGACGGAACCCCAACCGACGTGAGTGAGCTGCACTACAGATAAAATGCAAACGCATTTTTTCTTTGTTTCTTTTGTACGTGAAACAGGCTTTACACATCCCTTCAGCTTATTTTTTTTCTGCTTCTTATTCCTTTTGCGCCTACTTTCAAGTGCTACACATGGAAGCATATATCACACACAAAAGGGCCTGGAAAATTCTGTGGGATGAAAAGCCTTGGCGTTCGTCCACGGTGCCTCTGGGAGCCCGCCCTGCTGGAGTGTATTTGTGCGTTCTGTGCACAAGAGCTGTGTGATGTTAATTTTCCAGTCTCCCCTAGCCCGGCACCAGTCGACAGGAAAGGCCATCATAATTCTTGGTAGCAGTTCAAAAAACATGTAAGGCTTCCTTACACCATAAGCCCCGTACACTGTATTACACAGGTTCGTCGATTGCCGGCGTGAATAGCGTGGCAGGGAGAGATGCATGGTCGGCCGTCAGAGATTATGAGGGCCATTCATCCAGGCCAGTCCAGGGGATCGAATTCTCCTGGGGATTCCTCAAGAAATTGATTTCGGCTTACGATATGGTTCATGGACGGTGGATAATGTCGATTCTATAACTCTATGCTGTCACGATGGATTAGAAACTGTTCTATACGTAAATCTTTTACTTATTGATACGGTTTCTGTTCCGATGAAAGCCATCTGTTTTATCAATACTAAAAGTACGTAGACGTTGAAAAAGAAACTCTTTTATTTAATTAAGAGAATCCAAACAGTCAATTTGACTATTGTGACTTTCAATTCCACCCTATTAGTTTTTCTTTCGTCGCGTATTTCGACTACCACTTTCTGTCTCCCTCATTGTGAGTTAATCGCATTCACTCACTGAAAAACTCGAGCAGAAGAAAATGTTTAGCCTACACCAATTACATACCGAACCTATAAAACCTAGATGTGTCTATGATTTGATCACATTGACCTTACATTGAAATGATTAGCAACATGAAATGAAATTCGAAAATAAGACGGACTCCCATCTCTTATTCATTTAAATCTAAGTGCATTTCTTATCAGTTCCGATCAATCACGAAGTAGCAACCATTGACATGAGCTAGGCTGATGCAAATTTGGTTGTGCACACGCCATTCGAAGTTTATATGGAAATTACTATGTAACAGGCAAACCCTTTGTGTTCAATCCTCTTACTGATCGTTATAATAATCTATGGAAATGCCTAACATTGCGCACAAAATCTGAATTGCTCCTAGTTTTGCGCATGCCTTAAAATGCTCGTTTGCTCTAAGGGGTCGTCCATAAATGATGTAGCTTTTTAGGGGGGAGGGGGGGCTTCACAAATTTGTGACTATGTGTGACGAGGGGGAGGGAGGGGTCCTTGCTAGTGGACGTAGCATTTTGAATCTCGTCGGTAAAGGCGCTATAAAAAGAATAACATACAGTAATTGTTATTTTCTATCAAACTTCTTTTTCTTTGTTTGACTTATGAAGTTGGGTTATACAGTGAAACCTCCATGAGTCGATATTGAAGGGACCATCGACTCATGGAAATATCGAGTCATGGAACAGAAATCCTTTGGAAAGCAGTTTCGAGGGACCATCATAGTAACCATGAAATTTTGTTTCTAGTATGGTTCCATGAGTCGATATCGAGTCATGGAACATCGACTCATGGAGGTATCACTGTAAAATGATAATTCAGCTTCAAAACATTTATATGATAAGATCGAAAATCTAAGAAATTTCAGATTTTCTGTAATACAACCAAACAGATTTGTTTAAAGCTTTAAATAATTATGTGAACATTATATGCATGTCTTAATAAATTCATTTATTAATAAACAAATTAAGAGATGAATGAATTAATTAAAAATCAATGCTTTAACAACTTGGAAAACATTGTTTTAGTTTTATTCATATTTTCTGTAAGAGCTTATTTCTTAAAAAAAAAAAAAAAACATATGTTCGGTTTGGCAAATATTACACTAAACAAGATATTTTTCCGTGAATTATGCTCTCAATGTTGCAGAAGATTTCCACCCAATCAACTCATCGATTTGTTTTGATATACCAATGATCTTGGTGGAATAGCCTGAATACAACTTGGTGGAAAAGCCTGGACAACAGAGTGTTCTATCATTCAATATGAAGAAACATTTTTTTAGTATTCAATTGGTTTGTTATAGGAATGTAAGATTATTTCAGTATGGGGAACGGTAATGAGATTAAGCTGAAATATTAATAAAGATTAATAATTTGTATAATAATCTTCTGAATATTCCAAATACTACTAGTGTAATATATTCTACATCTGGCACCTGATTGCTAAATGTATAATAATGACGAATATCCATTTCAAATAAAGCTATATTGGTGATCATTTTCATTGAAATCTATTTCCTAACAACGAATAATCAAAAAACAATCCTCTAATATAACGAAATTTCTTTTCAACATATTATAAAATCTATTGTACCCTAACTCGTTACTGTTTGCTTCATCAATCCAATCAAAGATTTTTTCCATTTTTCTATATTTTCAACAGTTTACAGTGTTTATAATTTTTATGTTAAAGATATTGACAACTGTTTGGAAGAACCATGCACGCTTAGACAACTTGCAGATGATGCTGTGGTCTCTATGAAGGGCCCACGAGCGGAAATCTTGCAAAGACCATTGCAAAATTCCCTTGATAATCTATCCACTTGGGCTAGAAATTTAGGGATCGAGTTTGCGCCGCAAAAAACTCAACTGGTTGTATTTTCTAGGAAGCGGAATCCAGCCCAACTAAAGCTTAAGCTATTGGGAACAGACATCGACCAGTCTTTGACTTCAAAATACCTTGGGGTCTGGTTTGATTCAAAAGGCACTTGGCGAACCCATACTAGGTATTTAACGGAAAAATGCCAACAAAGGATCAATTTTCTACAAACAATTACCGGAACATGGTGGGGTGCTCACCCGGAAGACCTCATAAAACTCTATAAAACAACAATTCTCTCTGTTCTACACAGTACCAAAAAATCATGTGATTTACGTCTTTTGGGATGCACATAAAAGAAGCGAGCCAAATGACGTAAATTTGAGTCGAATTTTAAATACGTTAATGTCTGATTCTGGAAATGTCGCTCACACTTCTATCGTTTTCGTGTCCTTCAACATGTAAAATTACATTTTTGGTTAAATACATCTGCAAGGCAACGTTTTTGTGTCGTTCCATCACTTACATCATGTGCCATTCAGTCACAACTAGAATTACGTCCACAGTAATTTTCATTATTTTTAAGAGTGTAGAGTATGGCTCTTTCTGTTTTCTCTCAGCAGCAAACAGCCACCTTATTAAATTGGAACGAATTCAATATCGTTGTTTGCGTATCGCCTTAGGTTGTATGCATTCGACTCACAATGCGAGCCTGGAGGTGCTGGCAGGGGTTTTACCACTACAGAACCGATTCTGGGAGCTCTCGCTAAGAATACTTATTAAGTGTGGGGTGAGCAACACACTCGTTATCGAAAACTTCGAAGAAATGCTCAAACTGAATACTCGGTCAAAATTCGGTCAAATCTCTACTAAATGTCATCTGACATAAGTCTTCCATGTTATAACGCTCCACGTGTACACTTCACCAATGACAGTTCCTCTGTTGAATACGATCTGTCCATGAAACAAGCTATTCATGGAATCCCAGATCAACTTCGATGTATAACGATTCCACGTATTTTTAACGCAAAGTATCAGAATGTCGATTCCTACAGGAGATATTTCACTGACGGGTCCCGCATCAATGGATCCACTGGCTTCGGTGTCTTCAATGAAAACTCTTCCGCCTTTCGAATCATTGAAGACACCGAAGCCAGTGGATCCATTGATGCGGGACCCGTCAGTGAAATATCTCCTGTAGGAATCGACATTCTGATACTTTGCGTTAAAAATACGTGGAATCGTTATACATCGAAGTTGATCTGGGATTCCATGAATAGCTTGTTTCATGGACAGATCGTATTCAACAGAGGAACTGTCATTGGTGAAGTGTACACGTGGAGCGTTATAACATGGAAGACTTATGTCAGATGACATTTAGTAGAGATTCGAAAGGCTGTAAACTTCAGGAACCTTGCACGGTTTATGTTGCTGAGCTGGCAGCAATCAACTTCGCTTTGGGGATGATCTCAAACATGCCCGCAGACCACTTCTTCATCTTTTCGGATAGCCTCAGTTCTATTGAGGCACTTCGATCGATGAAACCTGTAAAGCATGCATCTTACTTTCTTACAAAAATAAGAGAGCAGATGTGTGCACTGGTCGAAAGATCATATAAGATTACCTTTGTATGGGTCCCCTCACATTGCTTAATTTATGGCAATGAGAAGGCGGACTCTCTCGCAAAGGTGGGCGCTGAGGAAGGTGAGATTTATGATAGAAGAATTTCACACGATGAATTTTTTCATTTAGTACGTCAAAGTTCTCTTCACGGTTGGCAAAGCGATTGGCTAAATGACCAGCTGGGACGATGGTTACATTCCATAATTCCTAAAGTTTCCTTGCGAGCGTGGTGGAAAGGTTTGGATGTAAGTCGAGATTTCATTCGCGTGATGTCAAGACTTATGTCCAACCATTACTCGCTAGGTACACATTTGCACAGAATTAACCTCGCGCTGAGCAATATTTGTAATAGGTGTGGTTCCGATTATGATGACATCGATCATGTAGTTTGGAAATGCCCGGATATGGACGCCTCCAGAGCGCATCTTTTGGATACCCTTGCGGCCCGAGGTAGACAACCCTATGTTCCTGTTAGAGATGTGTTGGGCACCCGCGATCTCATTTATATGGTCGCAATTTACGATTTTCTTCGCTTGTCCAGTATAAAAGTTTAATTCTTCTGTGTTCTCTTCTCCAGTTTTTTTTTTTTTTTCTGTGTTTTGTCCCCTGTATGTTGGATTGAGGATCCTGGCCATCCGGCAGACGAATACCGGCAAGAAATTGGTACCAATGCCACTACACGTTAATCGCGATACCACGATATACCTCCCGGATGTGCTGCAGAAAACCCTAAACCCAATCCTCACCATGTCCTTCCTTCCGAAAATTGTGACCGTTAACCTCGAGTTGCCACGAGTACCCTGGCTCCTTTCCATACTAATCTTAGTACAAAAAAGTGAATGATTTGTAAACAATACAAAAAATGAATTTCGGCTCCGTAAAGCGTTAAGCGCGATTGAGCCTCAAATAAATGAACTAGAAAAAAACAGTTTACAGTGTTTTCATTGTAACAACAGCAAAAGTAATACAATTTAGCCAACAACTTAAACTGGGAAAAGTTTATTTAAAACTGTTTTCCAAATTACTTTTTAATGCTACTGCAAATCAAACTTTTATTTGTTAGATTATCCTTATGTTTCAGTCAGTAATTAGTATCAAACTTTTTATTGAACTTCGCAATTCCATTGTTTTATTTTAACCCAATTGCTAGGGATAATAAAAAATATATAGGGGGGTGCTATTTTTTCGAAAAATTTCACCTAGTGTCTCACTTTTCGGCAGGGACTCAGAAAAAACTGAAATTTTGTAGTTACAAAATTGATCATATTTGTAGTTCTGTGGAGAAAATCTCAGCTCGATTGCTTGAAAGGGAACAAAACAACAGCATGTCAAAGTTGAGCATTTTGTATGAAAATCGACATGCGCTGCTATTATTCAGAACAGCACTGTACTATGTTTTTCATTTTTTAATTATATATTCACCAAATTACAATCTAAGTAATATAGCTTACAGCCGAAGCTTATGCTTATTTGTTTTCTTACATTGCTTTATACAATTTTTTCTCTTGTTTTGTTTTTAATTCTTAGGCTTTTTATTTTCTTGTTGTTGTTTTTTCTTGTTTTTATTATATTGTTCTATTTTTTTGAACAACTATCGAAATTCGACGCTCGTATCCATTGCTGATAGTCTTAAACGATTCGTACATATCGTCAGCTTGAAATTGAGGATTTTTAGATGAACTTGACGAGTCTTTAGCAATGATGTGCTTCAACTGAAGCTCAGGCGAGCTATGCTCGAGAGTTTTCTCGTTCGCAGTACTGTCCATTAATATTTCAAGCTGCAGGTTGCTTAGGGGCTTATTTTTCACTAAAGCCTTATTTTCCACTAAAGCTTCATTGAATCCATGAAAGCATAAATTAGTTCGGGAGATGTATGACCTCTGGCGATTTTTCTTTGCAAAAGTAAGTTTTCCCATAGTAAATCCCGTACAAACTTTGAATGGCTGGCGCTCAAATATAGTTTCATCGATCGACCTGAAATTTTGCAAAATTTCAAAAAAATAAATGATTAATTAACATTTTTTCATTCCTAAAAATTCGCAAAGTTTGGAGCTGCGCAAAGTTAGGTGCGTACACGGTATCTCCTAATCGCATTATGCGTTTTACAAAATGATACAGCCCAAGTGGCGCTAGTTCAAAAACCTTACGTAAGGGTAATTTCTATCCAGGTAACCTTGTGGACCCAGTTTTCGCTACTTTCAGTAAACATGACACGACGAACTCGCGTGTATTGACACGCGTGTTCGTCGTGTCATGTTTACTGGAAGTAGCGAAAACTGGGTGTTGTTTAATATTGATGCAACTTTTCTTAAACTCTAAAATAAGAAATTTTCTTAGTGGTGTTGAAAAACAAAATAAAAAACTGACAAAAATTCTAAAATTCCATAGGCCTCACAAAATTACTCACCTTTAAGATTTTTTCATGGGTTTCATATAAATTCTACAAACAAATTGATTGCATCATTGTACGAAAATGAGAAGAGCAAACATATTTTTCTTGAACACAGTATCAGAATTACTTAGCAGCTTTTAGCAAAAGTTCAAAATTCAATCGTGTGAAATGTTAAACCTGCCTAATTATATCTGTAAATTAATGCAACCATATTGGTTGAGATTTAATTTAAGAAATAGTTTAAAATTGTACAATTTACTTACAATGGTATTTTCTTTGTAAATTTTCGTAATTCGACTCGCACTATAAAAAAAATCTTCAAGATGTCGACTGTTAAACTTGCCCCCTCAATATTTTCAATAGTTGGTGCCTCTGTGTGCAACAGTTACGAAAATATGATGCCGTACTCCTCAGATTAATCCGAAATTGAACTAGCCGTTTAGTTGTAAAATTATTCGTGAACAATCAATTCACTATTTCAAGACTCATTTCGATAAATTAAGCCCACGGTGCCCCGACAGACCGTTATTATGCAAAAAAATTGTCCATCAAATCTGAGCACAGGGCTCGATTCCTGAGATCATTTTGCACCTCTGGGCCAATTTTTAAAAAAATCCTTAGGAGCAATCTCGAGAAACCTCGATTTGAAGCTTTTGACTTAAAAATTCAATATAATCCATATTAAAATTTTTCAATAGCATAGAAAAAAAAACTACAAAAACGCACAAAAAGTTAGCTAAACTGTTCTCAACTACTATATAACTGTTACCGTTATTACAATTATAAATATTTACAACTGACTTAACTCACCAGAGTGGCTTAAGTATGCTTTTACATGGCGTAAACCAAAAAGCTATTAAACTAAGCTAAGAATAAAATCAAAGAAATAAATTTCAATATACTATTGATGTTACGTTCAATAAACGTAAAAAATTCAATGCTGAATATTATTAATTAACAGCTTATTTTTTGACTTCCACACTATGTGACCAGCCCAACAAAATCTGCCGTATTTATTTGCTTAATCAAATTTTCTTCTTTGTTCATCTGGTACTACTCTTGATGTTTACGTCTAGTTTTCCACCGAGTATTGCCCTCAGCACTTTACGTAAAAAATATCCTGTTCAACATTCTCAGCCTCAACAGGATTATAACTACATGGGAAACATGTTTGTCATATGTCACAAGTGTTCGAAGATTAACAAAGTCATTAACAATTTTAAACAAATCCCCATTAAGCACTACTTAAGTATCAACTTTACTAGGACTTCCACTCTATACACCTTCAATCATTTACTTCGTTTTATTTTTTTTCGGGATTCATCGTCAATCTGATTATTGATTTTTAGTAGTTCGGCTCAGTAACAAAAATCTAGCTGTTGCAGGTAATGCCAAAGACTTAAAAATGAGACTAAAAGCTGATTATGCAGACAAATTTAATCAAGTGCAAGGATTGTAGACAAGGAGCCTTTTTTTGTAAAATTACATGGAATGAAAAGAGATGTGTTTCCGAATGTACTGTTCAATATTGCGTTTTGTTGCTTACACTCAGGGTAGACAATCGTCGCCGTCAACTGGAAAAAGTCGGCGACGAAACTAAAAGAAGCGTTGTCATCGTCACTCAACCAGCGTCGGATGACGATTTGCCGCAGAGATCCATTCACATAGGCTCGGCGTCATGATGACGATCAAATACGATTCCTTCGTTATGGGCGAATCTCCGTTCGGGAGCACCAAACCGACTAAAAATATGAACCGAATATACAGTAAACGCTTTCTTTATATATGTAAGGGTAGCAAGCGGAATGAAGAAATATTTGCTCGTTGACGATTTTGGGTTGAAGTTAGTCATGCATTCTTTCGTCGATGACGAGACGACGCCCTGCCAGAGTTATTATACTGGATGACGTTGTTTTTTTTTATTTCGTCGGTGTCCCTTGTAGTAAAACCACGTGTTCTAGCTGCGAATATCTCCTTTTATGGATTACGTAACCTGCTTAGGGACCCGCAACTTGCAAATGGAGATGACATTTCTACACTGTTGCTTGATAAAGGCTTATCTGACTTCAAAGATCCATTATTTCGTTAACAACTTCGCCAAAACACCTCGCGATCCTTTATCGTGCAGCACTGAAAAGTGCTTCGAAAACTTAAGCAGTTTTTTAATAATAATGCAAAAAGAGCAACGATTAATACAAGCTTACCTAAATGAAATATCATTGTCAATTTGCCCTGTATAAAACGCTTATTATTAACTCTCTAAGCACATTTATTTAAGAATAGGAGCGAAAACTATTGAGCGAATAAAATAGGCAAACTTCAGTGAGCTGGTCATTTAGTGCGAATGCCGGAAAAGTCGTAAATATTTCTAATTATTGCAACGGTAACAATGTTATACTAGTTGAGAACAGTTTGGCCAACTTTTTTAGCGTTTTTGTAGGTTTTTTCAGTGCTATTGAAAATTTTTAATATGGATTATATTGAAATTTTTAGTCAAAAACTTCAAATCGAGATTTCTAGAGATTCCTCCTAGAGATTTTTTTAAAAATTGGTCCAGGGGTGCAGAATGACTCTAGGAATCGAGCCCTGTGCTCAGATTTGATGGACAATTTTTTTGCATAATAACGGTCTGTCGGGGCACCGTGAAGCCTATTTGCCCTATTTGACGAAACAGTTTTATAAAAACGATATTTTTTATAAATAAATAGTCCATCAAAGTCGTCGTTAAGGGTTCCGGGTCATTTGGCCGAATGCCGTTTGGCCGAAATTGAAAACAAAAGTGAACTACAGTTAGCATGAATTTATGATGAATTCCAATGAACTTAGTCAGCTTATTCTTAAAAAAGATAAATCATCATTGATATTCATAAACTTTTTAGTATTAGTTGAAGAAACAGTCAGTGCTGAAAGATCCTAAATGTAAGCAGTTGTTCACTTCGATGCCAACGGTAATAGCTACCAGCAGATGTTTTGGCATCGCGTCTGTAGTTAGCTTTTGACAGTAATTAAAACGGTTTAAAACTTATTCGTTCTTCTGCTGGATCGGCTTGCTTCGATTTCTCGAACCGTACTAAGTAATATATGTCATAATTCTGGCATCAACAAGTCTTGGCGTCTTCTTTTCAAAACGGAGAAACAGTATGCTTTACATTGACGTAAGTGTTCGTCGAGTCGTTAATTACTATACTCAAGCAACGATGCAGTGTTCAGTTCTCATGTTGTAATCTTAATCTTGGAGGAGAATAACACCTCACCTAAGTTAACCCTTGAGCTAAAACAATATGTTTTGAATAACACTTTTTATAAGCTTTAATTCCAATAACTATGAAAAATATTTCTCTCTTGAAAGAAAAGCCTATGATCAAAAGAAGGAAAAATCTCTTATGAAAATTAAAGCAAGTGTAATGCATATAATCATTCCATCCGTACAACTACAAAGAACTACCGATTATTTAAAGAAGGAAAAAATCCCAATTAAAATATAAGCTAAACTATTACCGATAGTTATGGAGCCAGTATAACTCGAAAGAATAGCCTTTGTTTAAAAGAAGGAAAAATTTCTGATGAAACCACTGATGAAAAACACTTGAAACCTTATCACACCGTTGGTAATCCAGTGGCGATTCAATCATCACCTCAGAGTCTTGACGCGAAGTGTGTTGTTCACAGCTTCGTCCTGAATTAAAGGTTCGATGTTATCATTCTCTTGAGCTCAAACATGACGTCCTGTCACATCATAAAAATCGACATATTAATTAGCTTATCAGTTATTGGGTCACGCTTATGAATCCTATACATCAGCGTTGTAACATTTTTTTTTTGTTCATGATTCGGCCAAACGGCATTCGGCCAAATGACCCTTTCGGCCAAATGACATTCGGCCAAATGGCGTTCGGCCAAATGGCGTTCGGCCAAACGGCGTTCGGCCAAATGGCCGGACACCGTCGTTAAGAAAGCGTTAAGACAAAGCTTTATGATTCACTGTAAATGAGTGGTAACAGATGTTTTTTACATTTTCCATTTGTATGTATGGTACTTTTGACCAGGCTTGACAGAAGCTCCTCTGCGTTGCAAAAATGCAAAAATTTCCTGAGGAGTAAAAATTGCACTCAAAATTTTGAAAGCAGATCCCCAATGCTCACATTTACTCACATTTTCAATGCACTCTTGAGTCTCTCACCCGAACAAAACATCCCTCGTAGAGTTGTGCCATCACACATCTTTTCTATGTAATTTTACTCTGTTGTGTTCCTCGCTCATTTTTCGTTGGCTCTCTGCTTAGTATTGTTTCGCTCCCTCGCAACGAAGCAAAGGCAGCACGCAGCTCTAGGGTATGTCACCGAACTCTGATGATGTAGAGGAGTATTATCAGGACTGCTTTTGACTTGCATGCCTTTCAATTTGGGACGTTCCGATATATCGAATCATTTTGACCAACCGATTCCTTTTTGCTGTCCGTGAACGTTCACTTTGAAGTTTTTGCGTCATGCAACATTATCTACCAAAAGTTCAATGTATAAAGATTATCATAGTGATACAAAGAAGTTGGAAAACATTGTTTTACTTTTGATTTTTTGTATGACTTTCTTCCGATATTTTTTGTTTCGATATATCGAAATTCCAAAACTCAAAGTTCTATATTGTCGCGTAGGTGTTAATTACTTTAATGCTTTTTAACGTTTATGATGATCATTATTCATTACTTTATTGGATTAAAATATTAGTTATGTCAAACATAACGATTTGAGAAGTCACGACTAGAAAACAGGAACTAATTGATGAAACTGATTCAATATATCGGAACGTCCCTACTTTCAATGTGATTTTTGGAAAGTCAATTTTTGTCCAAACATAAGGCCTAAATACTCAAACTCATCTGATCAATTTATTGTTATTCCTCTTGTCGTGGTTACATGTCTACTTGGAAATTTCAATTTTGCTTTTGGGTTATTTGGAAATCGTAGAGGTTGAGTTTTGGAAGTATAGAGAGGAATTTTCCATTTTTGCAAGTATGAAGAAAAACCAAATGTACTTGTCTCTTTTTAATGTATTCGAATCCTCTGAGCAGAATCTCAATAGAGAAACAGAAAAGTAGATTGGAGTTTTGTATCCACTGATACTGGCTGCAAGTGGTAGTCAAAATACGCGTATCTGTCAAAGATAAGTAATTAGGGCGGAATTAAAAGGTACAAGGTACTCCAGTCTACTTTTTCGTTTCCCCAAATATATATGACCATTTACAAGAACTTACCGATTTCAAGACCCTGGAATTGGCATTATAGAATGTTGGACTCCCGGTGAAAAAAAAATGGGAAAATTGATGTGTCGCATGATATGGTTGTTCGCAATTTCGAAATCGGTGTCCTAGTCCAGATTTCCGGAATCTGCTCCAGTATGTCTTGACACTAAGGGTGAATGGTCATATATTGCATACAATTACATCCATCATGCAATAGTCTCGATGAACAAACTTGAATTTCGATTTATTGCATGATAAGTAGATGAAAAAACCGAATTTAGTACTATACCATTTAATTTCACCAGAGTTTGTATTCTTTGACAGATACGCGTATTTGCATGATAAGGTTTGATGTCGCATCGATGTCTTTGGTCCGGGATTCAGCCAGAACAATTCACAACTGCTGAAGCGTGCGTTAATTTCATTTAGAAGATGAATATTTGTTCCACATTTTAGTCTACGGGAACAAACGGGAAAAACGCACACAACGGTCTAGAGCTGTCCACCGACCACCTACGAATTTATGCGAATTGTTTCATGTTAATACTTAGATCTGCTTAGGCTAATTCTAATGGTAGTACCACATAGCACGAAAGTTCGACGCGCACTAAATAGGAACTGTAGAATCCCCTTTCATGTGAGTTACCTACAGTTTTGTCTCAACTTATAGTGATTTTTCAAGAAAATTATTTTTTTTTTCAAATTTTAAATAACTTTTTTTATAGGATGATTTGCTTAGATACTGCGATGAGACAAAAAGGTATTTGAAACTCGCAAATGACCCGTTAAAGTGAAATACTTACCGTCATGACCATATTTTTCATAACGAGCTTCGCTCCCTTAAATCAGTTCCCAACCTTCCCCATCCACCTCAAACGAAGCTCGAACGCTTGATTACAGTCGTTATCGCTCAGAATCACCGAAAAATGCCGCTGATGGACCGCTTGAGCTTGAAACTGATTCCAGTTCAAGTCCCGTTGGTTCCATACACTTATGGGTATTCTACCCAGCAACAAAGTATTCCAGCCCGCATTTTATCATAAAGGTACGCTCAACCATTCGCCAATAATGTCGAACAAAGCGTGCGCTCCGAATGCACCAAATTTACGAGCCCCGATCTCTTTTTCACTTACACGGAGGGAAAACGGCTCAGTTTGAAACAACAAATACATATTTTGATGATTCTTCAAACAAGAGTTTTGTTGTTTCAACCCTAAAATTTGATGTTTCACAATCACAATTTTGTTTTGTAGCCATCTGATTAATTTGGATGTTGTGTACTAAATTAAAGGTCAAGTCTAGTACACGACACAGGAGATGGCCTTACAGTTGAGGTCGAAACATGCGTATCTGTCAAAGGATACAAACTCTAGAGGAATTATACCATGTACTAAATTCGGTTTGCATTTACCTATGGGTATTCCACTAAACAGTTCGAAGATATATTATCATCAATCTTTTGATAATAAATCTTCGAACTGTTTAGTAGAATACCTATAAGTAGATGAAAAAAAAAACGAATTTAGTACTATACCATTTAATTCCACTAGAGTTAGTATCCTTTGACAGACACGCGTATTTCGTAATACAAACTCTAGTGGAATTAAATGGTATAGTACTACAGGGTGTCCGCATATTATCCGTACAACAAAATAATGTTACAAAACAAATTTTATTTCAAATTAAAAATGTAAGGTACATTGTTCCATACAATTATATGTTTGAGGAAAATGTGTCTTATTTGTTCATTTCAAAATGGCCATCTCGAGCTGTGATACACGCCTTCAAACGATTCGGGAAGTCATCCATGATGGCCGCAAGCTCTTCCACAAAAATGTCGTCCCAAACTTTCCAAAGAGATGATTTCAAGTGCTCTACGGATTTATGCGGCTTTCTGCATGCTCTTGACTCCAGGATAGACCATACGGAGTAGTCTATCGGGCTCAAATCCGGAGAATTCGAGGGCCATTCGTCTTTCGTCAATGAACTGGGAAACATGCGCTCACAAAGACTAATAGTCTTTTTTGCCCCATGAGCCGGCGCCCAGTTTTGTTGGAAAATCCAGTCATTTTTACCAAAATGCTGTGATGCCCAGGGAGCTACTGAGTCAGTTAGGAGCTTCTGATACACGGCTTGGTTCACTTTAACCCCCTTGTCAATGAATACCAAATGGGTTTTCCCAGTGTGAGTTATTCCAGCCCAAACCATGACTGAAGCAGGATGATGACTTCTTGAAACACTTCCTCGTAGTTAAGAAGTTGCTGGAAGCAGTTGCCAATCATTCTGATGGTTGTGATGCTGCTCAACAGTGAAAAATTTTTCATCAGTAAAAAGCACCGACCGATGGCGGCCCTCGGACAATCGTTTAAAAAGAACCTTAGCTTTTTTGAGCCGATTTGCTTCCATAGTGTCATTTAAGTAGTGGTTTTTACACAGTTTATATGATTTGAGTTTCAAATCATCATGAACTACAGCAGCCACGGAAGTTGTGGAAATTTCAAGCGATTTCGCCATCTTTAGGATAGAAACTGAAGAATTTCGCTTGATTCGACGCCGGATCTTCTCACGCAATAATGGAGTTCAAACAGTGCGTTTTTACCTCTCCCGACGCGTATCGTGGTTTTGCCTAATGGTGGAGAAGGACTACGAATGGATACCGGTGATGCATCACTTTGTAATTATAACACTTTGCTTTAGTTCTAAAGATGGTCACGGAAGGTGAACCTTCTTCATCAATGTCCGAAGTTGGAATCGTCTTTATTCAATCATATACTTCAAACGTAAACATAACAATCAAGAAAAGACCGAAAGTTCCTGGTTCATAGTTTACCAAAACTAGGTTAAACAACATCGGCACCAAATTCCAATGTGTCAAATATTTATAAACTTTCGCGTGGTGTTGTTCCACACATGCTACGTTTGAGTAACATGTTATTGAACAAAACGCACTTCAGCGACTTCCTATGAATTTGATCAATTCATCTACTAATATTGAATACATTACTCAACACCTTCCCCTTTTAGGAGAATGATGTTATATCATTCTATGACCAAGTACTTTTTGTCTTAAATTTTTATTAGTCGATTTTTGTGTACAATTTGGTTTTGATTTGTAAGCATATTTTCTATAGTAACATTTGGGTCTATAATATTTTTAACAATGTATGGTCCTGAATATAAAGCATCTAATTTTTTTCTATTTTCGACTGTCAACCCTACTTTATCTCCTACTATTATTTCAATCGGTTTTACATTTTTTTGATTTTGTATCGTTTTCAATTTTGTTTGTTCCAAATAGTCTTTAGCTCTGTTGTAAGCAATTTTTAATCTGTGTTGAAATTCTTGATTGTAATCATCTACGTTATAAATTGGATTTATTTTTGTTGATAATAGTTCCTTATTAATTTTTTCTGATCTGCCAAATACTAGTTCAAAAGGTGTATAATTTGTTGAGAAATTTGGCGTTGTATTATAAGAGAAACAATAATAATTTGTCCATTCATCCCAATCATTTCTGTGTTCATTGGAAAAGATTCTTAAATATTCGTTTAAACATTTATGATTCCTTTCCAGTGAGCCAATTGTTTGGGGATGATATGCTGTTGAGGTGATATGATTAATTTCAAAAAAATTGTTTATTTTTGTAAATAATTCGTTTTTATATTCTGTCCCTAAATCTGTTCTTATTGCCTTTATTGTAGTTCCATATATCAACATAAAATGTTCAACTATTGCTTTTGCGATTGTATGTGCTTCTTTATTTGGTGTTGGAATAATGACTATGTATTTACTAAGATCACATTGTATTGTGACTGCGTATCTATTGTTGTTTATTGTTTTGACAAATGGTCCAACGGTATCTATACTTATAATTTCAAATGGTTTAAGTGGTGTAGTTGTTTTAACAAATTTTTCACAAGTTTTTTGCTGGTTTTTATTCATTTTACACGCGTTACATTTTCTTACGAACTCTGCGATTGTTCGTTTCATTTGCTTCCATTCATATTCTTTCCTAAGTTTTTTATATAATTTGTTCTGTCCTATATGACCTCCGGTTGGTGTGTTATGGTTTTTCTCGAGAATCTCGGATATCATATGGGAATCAATAATTATTTTTGGTCGTTCAAATAGTACGATGTTTAGTTTTTTGAGTGTTTTGCTTGCAAGTTTCTTCAATATATCGACGTCTAATAATTTCATAAACGTTGTGTTAACATCAAGACCTATTTTGTGCATGCTTTTATTTTCAGCAGCTATTTCAATATCTCGAACCATGTACTCTAATGCGACAGGTTCTTGGAGACGAATTCTGTACTCTCCTACTAATAGAAGAGACTTCTTGTAGTTTTTATTCATAATATATACTACACATTGTACGAATTTCTTGTTTCTTTTTATAACTTCGATTTCAAGCTTTGGAATACCTCTAACCTCCTCATTTGACAACGAGTCATACATCTTGAGTTGATCAGGCTGCAAGGTGACTGTTTGATTTGGGTTTGGGTTGTCTTGTTCTTTGACCATGCTTCTAGTTAAAACGAACATGGATTTTAAATCATCTGAATTCAACTTTATTCGTGATAAAGCATCAGCGACTATGTTTTCTTTTCCTGACATATATTCAATTGTAAAATCGAATTCTTCAAGATCCAATCGGATTCTGGTTAGTTTAGAAGTTGGATTTTTCATTCCAAACAAATAAACTAATGGTCTGTGGTCTGTTCTAATTTTGAATTTACGTCCATATAAATATGATTTAAAGTAATTTATAGACCAGTGTAAAGCAGCTAATTCTTTTTCAATTACAGCTTTGTTCTCTTCACCTTTTGTAAAAGTTCTACTAGCAAATGCTATAGGTAGATCTTTTCCATTGTGGTTTTGAGACAAAACTGCACCACATGCGAAGGATGAAGCATCAGTGGTTAAAGTAAGTCTTTCGAAAAGTCGGGAAATTGTAAAATTTGAGGTGAAAGTAGTTTTTTCTTCAAATTTTCAAATGACTCCTGGCATTCTGATGTCCATAAAAATTTTACATCTTTTCGTAATAATTTATTTAACGGTCGTGCTATTAAAGCAAAATTTTGAATGAATTTCCTATAATAGTTACAAAACGCGACGAATCTTCTAACTTCATCAGCATTTTGTGGTGCTGGATATTTTTCGATGATTGAAAATTTTGCGTCATCAGGTGTTATACCTTTATCTGAAATTTTGTGACCTAAATATGTGACTTCACTTTTGAAAAAATCACATTTTTCAGGATTTAATTTTAAATTGTACATTCTTAAACGTTCGAAGACATTTTCTAGATTTCTAAGATGATGATTTTCTGAACAGCCTATCACAACAATATCATCTACGTAAATAAATGCACATTCCGGTGATAGTCCAGCCATTGCGATAGTCATCATCCTTTGAAAACTATTAGGAGAAATATTTAGTCCAAAGGGTAATCTTGTATATTGATAATGACCATCGCTAGTGGAAAAAGCAGTATACTTTTTTGAATTATTTTCCAAAGGTATCTGGTGAAATCCAGACATTAAATCTAATGTAGTAAAATAGCGTGCTCTACCCAGTTGATCAAGAATGGTTTCAATCCTTGGCAGTGGAAATTTATCGGGTAAGATTTTTCTATTCAATTGACGAAAATCTATAACTAGACGCCATTTTTTACCAGAGTCAGATTTCTTTGGTACTAATAATATGGGTGAGTTAAAATGCGAAACAGATGGTTCAATGATACCATCATCGAGCATTTTCTTAACTTGGCTATTTATTTCAGTTTGTTGGGAATGAATCTGTTTGTAGTTAGGAATGTAAACGGAGGTATTGTCAATTAATTCTATTGATTGTTCGTAAAAATTATTTGCTGTTAGCCTATCCTCTGATATATGAAATACATCATTATAGTTCATTATCAATTTGTAAAGATTTTTCTGAGTTTTGTGTGAAATATTCCCAATTTTCACTTTAGTAATTTATTCTTCAATCCTATTACTATGCTTAATGTTCGAATTTGAGACGTTCATTATTTTATAACAACTTAGTTGTTCTAAAGTAGGTTTGAAGGGTTTTACTACTACATGCTCATTTAATGTATTAATAAATTTTACGTAAGGATTTTTCTTATTTATAATGGAGTTTCCTATAAAAATTCCATGCTGAACTTCTTGTGAGCAAACAAGTAGTTCATCTTCTTCATTATCTGGAACGTCAATTCTTTTCACCATTTCACATCTTCCAGGTATAATAAATTTTCCATCTACGTTATCTTCTATGGGAATGGTAAAAACTTCGTTACTTATACTGATATTAAGCAACCATAAATCATAATCTATTGTACAACGATTATTTACAAAAAAATCTCTTTCTATTATACCATCTGTCGGTATTGGAAAGTCGTTTTCAACTATGTGAAAAATTTGATCTATCATATGTTCACTAATATTTATTGTACTTTTCGTACTACCTAGAGAGGTTATTGTACCTTCACCTATACCTACTATATTACAATTTTGGTTTGGGAAGTATGTTTTGGTGGGCTTAATACATTCCGCTTTGATCACTGATATATCAGAACCACAGTCTACAATAAATGTACACTGAGTGTCTGACAGATCAGTTTTGAGCAAGACAAAATTTGATGCTGAAACTCTTATTGAGTACGCCCGTACTGTACCTCTAAAAAAGGATTGTTTGTCACTTGTTGTTGGTTTGATTGGTTTGTTGATTGTTGTTGACTAGAATTTTCCTGTGCAACATACACACGAGAATTCGTACCTCTTCTACCTCGGTTATTTGATTGATGACTGTGGTTTCTATCAGGGAAACTGTTTGTTTGCGGTCGTGGCTGATACTGGAAACGATTTGCAGTATTTGTGTTTCGTCCCCTATAAGTTGATCTTCTACCTCGATAAGTAGAAGTTATCATCCTAGGCTGGTGATTTGAAAAGGTTGGACGTGGTTGATAACGTGGTTGGTGGCCATTGGTCCAGAAAACTTGTTTCTGTTGACTTTGATCAGCCTCCAATTCAGTTACCTTGGTGATTGCAGAAGTAAGGTTTTCAAATTGTCCGGCTTTGAGTATTAGTTGGATTTCGGAGTTCTTTACTCCATTGGTCAACGCTTTTACGGCAGCTTTAGATGCTAACCTGGTTGCGGATGCTAATGGAACGTTTTCTGTTAAATAAGTTTTTTCCAACTCCAAAGCGAGTTTTTCAATTTTGTCAGTAAAATCTACGATAGTGGAAGTCTGTCTAGTTGCGTTCAATTTTGCAACTACAGCTTCAGGAGACTGCGTAATTCTGCATCTCTGTTCCAAACTTGTAATGATTTCGTTGACAGTTGCAGGAGCAGCATTAACAGCTGATCGTGCTTTGCCTTCCAATCTTGAGAGTATCACCTGAATGGCGATAGCTCTATTATTATCGTTTACCATCGTATCAATAGCTCTCAAGGCGGCGGTCGTACCTTCAAGCTTATCTGCATTGCCATTGAATTGAGGCAAAAGCGTAGCAATAAGCTTCACAATTTCCATGGCAAAGGTAACTTTTCGACTCCCTTTTTTAAGAATTTCAATTGCAAGTACTACTTGTGCTACTTGTTTGAACTTCAACAGATGAATACCTGTATCAAGCCTGGTATCAATAAAAAATTTAATCTGGCTGTAAATATCACGTACAGCTTTGGTTAAAAATCTTTGTCTTGTTTCATCAATTAATTGAAATAATTCTATAAGATTGTCATAAATTTGTCGACTTTCACTTGCTTTAGCTTGCAAAGTACTCTTTAGATATTTTCGGTTTGGACACTTTTTTAGATTTCTCAAAATATTGGAAAGTTTTTTAATTAATGGATCGATATCTTCATCCATTGAATTTTAAAACACGAAAAACCATTACACACTTTGTTCAAAGATTACCGGTTTTACACATTTACAATTTAACACCTTTAACACAATGATTTATACTACGACAAACGCATTTTACAAATTTACAACATTTTACTTAACACTATCTATTTCTACTAACCTTTGATTATAATTATCCACTCCATTACTTTGTATGTGTAGTTTGATGCGCTCAATCCTGGATCAACAACAGCCGTATCAGCAACAGTAGCGGGTTTACAGTTAATCATTCTACCACTCAACGGCTCTACCGTGGGTTGTGCGGGGGACTCTGCTTTGTTGATGCCTTTGGTTCGCAATGATGTGACGCTATCCATAAGCGCAGTGTGGTTGATTTGACGATATTGTTAACTTTCGCGCACTTCGCGATGACATTACGATTTTCACACTCTACCACATTCGCTATAGCGATTGCAACAGCTAATTTAAATGATTCAGTTCAATGTTCAAACGTTTTGCACTTTATTTGCGGTGCTTAATGCTTTAAGAGTTTGCTTCTTACAGCATTTCCACATCATTCTCACTAATTTTAATGTTAATAAGGCACTCGTTATAAATAAAATTATCCACAGTTTTATATCGTGCTGGTTATGAAGCTGTGTGCTAATTTGCTGATTTTCAATAATAGTGACTTGCTGGTCACCTAACTGTTTAACGTGTGTGTTTTGGTCGTTACTTTCCGTATTTCCCATTTCGTTCGTTTAGGTGGCACTTTTTTCGAACGAGGCCGGGCAATGGAATCGCACTTTAACTGTGTCGGTTACAGGTTGTGGAAGGTAATGTTTTCTCTGGCAATGTTCTTCGCTTCACTTTCTTACGCGAACGTAATTCTTCTTGCTTACCAATGAGCAAACAGATGGGCGAATTTAGCCTTATCGGTCACTTCTTTCTGCTCGATTATTAATTGCATTACTATTTTACACATTAATGCCATTAGTACAAGTCCAATAATCAGTACCACACACGGCACTTTGCCTGAAGGCCGCCAATTATCGGTCATGACGAATATATTTTTTGGTTACCGATTAATGGCACATTTTTGCTCACTGTTACACCAACTTCATTTTTTCGATAACTACGAAGACTGTAGGCTTAGGGCACGTGTCGCCATATCGTGGTTTTGCCTAATGGTGGAGAAGGACTACGAATGGATACCGGTGATGCATCACTTTGTAATTATAACACTTTGCTTTAGTTCTAAAGATGGTCACGGAAGGTGAACCTTCTTCATCAATGTCCGAAGTTGGAATCGTCTTTATTCAATCATATACTTCAAACGTAAACATAACAATCAAGAAAAGACCGAAAGTTCCTGGTTCATAGTTTACCAAAACTAGGTTAAACAACATCGGCACCAAATTCCAATGTGTCAAATATTTATAAACTTTCGCGTGGTGTTGTTCCACACATGCTACGTTTGAGTAACATGTTATTGAACAAAACGCACTTCAGCGACTTCCTATGAATTTGATCAATTCATCTACTAATATTGAATACATTACTCAACACGCGATCGGCTAACGTTCCAAGCTCTTAGTATCGTTTTATTGTGTCACTCACAGTTGATTTTGCCATATTCAGACTTTTTGCAATCACTGAAACGGATTTTCCTTGACGCAAAAGTTCAACAACTGCACCGCGCAACACATTGGGCTTCATTTTGACGGAATTTGAAACTGCAGCTGAACCAAATTCACGACGAACAAAAACAATAGGTCAAGGTATCGAACCACATAGGTGTGCTTATTTTATTTTGGTTGAGTGTGTAAAGGGATGCTGTCAAAGTTTGTACGGATAATATGCGGACACCCTGTAAATTCGGTTTTTTCATCTACTTAATCAATCTTTTGTTTGTTTCATATGTCGCATAATTTTGTTTGTGCAAAAATCAACATGAATTCTTGATTAAAACTAACTAAAGTTTGTTTGTGTCCAACATATTTTTCTCTCAGTGTAACATCGGCGGTGCAAAACTTTATGCCCTTGGAGCTTCGAGCCACCAACAGCCATCATCATCGCGTTGTCGTCGTCGTCGCGTTGAGTCCTGTTCTTTGGTGACTGAATGCATACGAGTGTGCTACAAACTAATGAAGATGATTTTTATGGCCACAGGCGTCGGCTGTTTTTGCCTTCCAATTAAAGCAACGCCAGCCAGGACTCGCAGTCAGCCCGGTTGGTTGGTTTGCGATTATGTTAGGAGGATGCACCAAAAAGTTCCGCCGGTGCACTAAATAAATGAAACATGCACACCGCTCTTTAATGAGATATGAAGATTTATTTTGTAGCACCTCATTTGGTAGGAAGCAAAAAATCATCGCTATCGGTCGGGTTTATGCAGTAAATGATTGTCAGCTGGTAACCTGTTGAAGGCAACGCCGTTAACGATGAACACTTGTTTCGAAATTTGATAACCGAGGTTGAGACACAGGATCGACAGTAAAATTTCACGTTCTGAACCTTTCAGAGATTTTCCACAAGTTAGCATAGCATTGTCGTTTGAATCCAAATGGAATCCGTATAAATTTTCATAGCAGAATCGCCAGTGCGTTGAAACTGTCTTCTCTTCACGTTTTTAAGACGTGTCACGTTTCACGATTATTAGGGCTATTAGGGTGAGGGTATTAAATTGAGAAATATCCTAAAGAGCACTCATCAAATAAAATTCAGCCGTTTGAATTGCTTTGCGAATTATTCCATGAGCGATATTTTGCATTAAAATCACCAATGACAATAAAATTGAGTTATTGCGATTCAATTTCCGCAAGTCAGCTTGGAGCAAATTAACTTGCTTCCAAGTGCACTGAACAGGCAAAAAGGCAGCTATGAAATAATATTTAACCAGCTATGTTTCAACAGTAACTTTGTGAGTTTCAAAAACTTTAGTTTAAAATCACGAAAAAAGTTGATGTTTTATACGTCTATGAATGATGATAGCAATTCCACAACATGCTTTCATCCAGTCGATCATTTTGATAGAGCAATTCTCGCTGAAACCAGGCCGCCATCGGCACCCATCGTTAGAATTCCAATGTTATGTCACTGATCGCTAGTTTTCGATAAAACTTAAAACTTCTGTTTTCTCAAATTGGTAGACCCCTCGTACACCAGCTAGCTAAACAGTTTGCGAAAAAGCCCATTTTTTGATAAATCTTGGGTATTTCTTCACGGGATATGTCTCATATTTCGCTTGAAACACATAGCAAACTTAGTGGCATCGTATAGAGAAAGGATATAGCTTTCATTTAAACTTGAAAAAATTTTGGCGGCCATTTTGAATTTGGCCGCCATCTTGAATTTTGTTAGAAAAATCGATTTTTCACCATTAGCGCACCGCTAATTTTGAATTCTGCGATCACCATCAGAAAGCTGAGGAAAAATTGCGTAAGATAGGCTACAACATCTAGGTGAGCAAAGGTATTTACCCTATGATATGAACGATTTTCTAAATCATGTTCTACTATTTTGACGTATATGGCGAGTGCAATCAATGCAGACATAATTCTTTGTACAACAAAGAAACAAGTTTTCAATCGTTGGTGTATTATTTGAGACAGATGAAGAATAGGAGTATTAATTTGAGTGAAAAAATCTGGCGGCCATCTTGGATTTTGACGCCATCTTGGTTTTAAGTAGTAGAATGAGTTTTCACCTTGTTAGCACTCAACATGTTGAATTTCAATGCTACCGTTACACTTATTCTTCTTCTTGTTCTTCTTTCTCCTCACGTTACGTCCCTACTGGAACAGAGCCAGCCCTTCAGCTTAACTAGTTTTAAAAACAAATTATCAAATAGGATTTTTTAACGCTTATTTGCTACCTGAATGATTCTTCTGCATATCTTCGAGTTGTAAAATAGCATTATTTCTTTCATTTATTTGGTCTAAAACCATTGATACAAATTAACAATCAGTTGAACAGCTGAGATAAGATAAGAAAGATAGAATCTGATTGTTTTTAAACGGAGGCCCTATAATCCAACATGATGATCACTGAGATGGTAAAAAAAACATGCAACTGCTAAAAACCAAGATGGCGTCGAAAGCCAAGATGGCCGCCAGTTTTTCTAACCTCGAAATTATACACCTGCCTTTCGGCATTACGTCCACATTAGAACAAAACCTGCTTCTCATCATTCAATTTCGCTATTTTTCACATGCATGTTGGGCGGTACTAAAAACGATACTTTATTACTTAGAAAATCAAGGATGTTTTTTGCTTCAAAATTTAAGACTTTCATTATAAATTAATGCACTTTTGTCAATGTTTTACGTTAGCACTACAGATATTACCACAAGGCTTACTAATGTCCCGACACGCAATCTATAAACTTCATAAAATTAACAACAATGCATAGGGTAAAAAAATGTTTGTTTAATACAATCAATGTTTCTGACGGTTTTAATTTATTGAATTTATTTATTCATTATTACTGAATTCAAAGATATGTCGAAGAATTATTCTGTTGTCAGAAATCGCATTAAAAAAGAAAATTTCTGTTTAATGACCTGGATTTATAACTAATAAAGCTGAGTATCAGGCTCGCTTCCAGTAGGGACGTAACGTCAGTAAAATGAAGAATAATAAGAAGAAGAGTATACGTAACCTTTTTTATTGGTAGCCTCTAAATTCGACATGCTGAATGCTATCAAGGTGAAAAATTAATACTACTACCTAAAATCAAGATGGCTTCAAAATCCAAGATGGCCGCCAGATTTTTTCACTAAAAATAATATTCTTATTCTTTACTCGACTCGAATAAAACACCAAAGGTTGAAAACTTGTTTCTTTGTTGTACAAAAAATGATGTTTGTATTGCCATATACGTCAAAATCGTATAACATGATTTAGAAAATCGTTCATTTGATTGGGTAAATACCATTGCTCACCTAGTTTGTGAAGCCTGTCTTACGCAATTTTTCCTCAGCTTTCTGATGGTGATCTCAGAATTCAAAACTAGCGGTGCGCTAATGGGGAAAAATCGATTTTTCTAATAAAATTCAAGATGGCCACATTCAAAATGGCCGCCAAATTTTTTTTAAGTTTAAATGAAAGCTATATCCTTTCTCTATACGATGCCACTAAGTTTGCTATGTGTTCCAAGCGAAATATGAGACATATCCCGTGAAGAAATACCCAAGATTTATCAAAAAATGGGCTTTTTCGCAAACTGTTCAGCTAGCTAACGTAAGGAACCCACCACCCCACCCTTGAGTTTTATCGAAAACTAGCGATCAGTGACATAAAATTGGAATTCTAACGATGGGTGCCGATGGCGGTGGTTTCAGCGAGAATTGCTCATAAACAGAAAAGTTTGTATCTCATTTGAGTTTGAAACCAGTTTTCGAATTATTTTCTGCAGTAACTGCTACATGTATGTTATTAGCTGTTAGAAATTACACAGCTCGTCCTCTTCATCATTGAAATTACACGCCTTCCAATCCAAAATATTAAAAAAATGTTTAGATTCATAAAAGAAAAGAAATTTAACAACAATTTTATTAATAATTTCTACACCAACTTGGAATATGTTTCTATGTATGTTCTTATGTACGGAGTACCCAGAAACATTATTTCGTCTCCCAATTTTGTCGTGTCTCATCGCTTTTCAACAGATGGGGATTCTGATGGAAATGATGAGATGCCGAAAGAGCGAAATATAATGATAAATATGTGCCTACGCGAATGCCTCAAGCTAAGTTGGGGAAGCGTCTACCCACTGCAGGATGAGAGTGATGCAATGCATTATGACGCCTTACCACACCGAGTGCAGTGGAGGAAAGCGCGTGTGGCGTGTGCATTGCAAACAGCAAGGCAAGGACGCTTGAAAGAGCGAAGAAAAATAAATAAACGACAAATGACACGCAGCAAATGAGCGTGATTGTATATGCACTCACGCGGCGAAGGAGATGCTGCCGATGAGGCGTAGTTCGTTTCGTCGGTGTGAAAAGCGGCTTCGCACTTTTCGCCAAGTGTTAAAATTAACAGCTGCTGCGTCGTGTCGCCGTCGTCGTCGTCGTCTGCCTTTCAATGCAATCCTATTTTGTATTGAATTCTTCGTTCGTTTTCTAGGGCGGGAGCGCGAGGGAAATCTTGGCACAATGTATGTACCTATTCACGTCAATTTGTCTAGATTTGCCAGTAACAAGCAGGCGAACAAGGAACAAATGCGTGCGTGCGTCGTCAGGAAAGCAGTCTATTACTAGCTTAGGGAATTCATGATAGGGAGCGAATGCGAACATGAGTGCACGCATCGCGGGAAACCACTCCAAGTCGATAAGCCTGTTATCACAGAGTTTTAACTTCAAAGCTATAATATATTTTCTTGCTTTGATGATTGTACGTTTCCCACTTTCCCCATTCGACTTTTGACTGATTGACTGACTGTGGAAGTAACCCGAAATTGAAGCTACAACCTGAGTGGATCTTACTTATTCTCGGCAATCTAAGCCGATGCCGCGCTTCTTTTGTAATTTTCTAGGACATCAGCAGACAAATTTTGTGTTTGTCTGTTTACATTTATCTGCTGCTCAATTCTCTATCGATTCACACTGACCGACTTGTCAAAATGTTTTTGGAAACTTTTTTACAACGCTGCGAACATCTCTTGTCAGTGTGACTTTTGTCGGCAGCCTTATTCTCTTCGGCAACTTCCCCATATGAACTGCAGGCAAATCTGTTCGGCAGCACCAAATCAGTCGCATTTTGAGGCGTGTTCATTTGAATTGATGACATCTCTAGCGATATTGTGTGTTCAGTCTCAAAAATCTCGTCAGGGGGAAGCATACAGAACAAAAAATCATTTGAATGTTTTCGCTGATGTGTTTTGATAGAAAAATACTGTGTATTTGACGTTTGAAATTTGGTTACCGACAATAGTCGAATGGTGCCGAAGCCGTAAGCCACGCTGCAAAAGATACTGAAGTACAATACTGGACAACACATTTGCAACTATTTTGAATTTCCATACGAAATGGTCAACGTTGGAGGTTTATTTCTGAGCTATTAATGGACCGATTTGAATGAAATTTTGACTGCACATCAGACATAACTTAAATTTCAACATATATTTTTCAATGATTTTTTCCAATCACGAGTTCAAAAACAATATAAGTTTGATCAAATTGATTTTTTTTAAAAGGTGAAATTTTAACAAATGAAGGAATAGCTTTATGGTATCTTCAGCAAAGTTCTAGATTCAGACGAGATAAATAAGTTTTTATGTAGAACGTTTCTATTTTCAGATTCAGATTCAGAGACGGGGTTGGTGGTCTGATGGCTACCGCTTCTGCTTCATAAGCAGAAGGTCGTGGGTTCAATTCAATCCCAGGCCCGTCCCTTTCCTCGTACTTTGTAGTTGTATATCTCTCACTTGCTTCTATCTTTCATTCTAAATCTATCACACTCAAACTATTCGTTCATAGCAAAAGCTAGAACCAGAGACGAACAAGAAACCGTTTCCCTAACGCTTCCATTCTTCCACGCGCATCCCTTTCCATACGCCTGATTCATTCTGCTAACCACAAAAGCAAACCTCTCTACCATGCCTTTCCCCCAATCCAAACACTCCCTCATGAACTGGCGTAGATGCAGTGGTATATACGGTCTATGTGGGAGCCAGTATAATGCATCATCGATTCCTCCCCCTTCCCCACATTGGTCTGCATTCTGACGTGGCAGGCACCATTGTCGTCTAAAAATAGAAGATCACCAGCACTTATACACTGAGGATGCCTGTTAGTCCCAAGCAGTCATTCGGTTGGTTCCTTGTGTAAGTGCAGCTGATCTGGCGATACTGGAGTAGCATCCACGGGCGGCCAATCAAGCTCAAGCTCAAGCTCAAGAACGTTTCTATTTTCAGATAAACCGTTTATGATTTTCGTCAAAAAACTCATTTTAGTTAAATCGTTATTACTTTTGAACTCATGATTGGAAAAAAATATTCTGGGAGACTCCCAGCACCGGACATCACCCAATACCGGACACCGTCTTGAGAAATCATGGTAATCATAGAGAAGAATGGTTGCGTAGAATAACATTCTTCAAATATGCACGCTTTTTGAGCATGAGCATAAGCATTATTGACTTCCATCTTCAATGTGTAAGTACTGATGTTTCCATCATTATAACAAACAATACCGGCGCCGGCTGCGTCCGAATGCAGGTCAATTTGAGGATGGAAGGGAAATGTTGACGTGTTACTTGTTTTCAGGAAGCCGAGGAGTCCTCTGCACTTCCACAACAAAACCCTGGGAGTTTGGATATAGGGAAGGATTCGTTTTGATAAACCATAAACATATAATTTAAAATGAATACGTGAGCATATACACGGATGACCGATACCGATAGTGCGACTACTACGCGAACCGAACGCGATCCTGATTTTGTCGTTCGCTCATAGGAGTATGCAACAGATTCAATGGATCCAACACTACCCGAGCAGAATAAAATAACTATTGAATACCAAATTGAGGTATTCCATACCAGATAATTTCCAATACTTACAACCTGAATGAGGTATGAATGAGCCCTGCATAAGAGGTAAAATACCTCAAATAATACCTTCTGCATATTCTACAAATACCATGCTGATAATTAGATCAGGTATTGTAATACCTAAATAATACATGATGGATTTTCAATTTTTCAATAGTAATTCAATACCTCCAGCAGTCCTCAATAGCTATCGAAAACCAAAATGAATTATTTTCAATTGTTTTAAACATTTTTGTCAAATACCGTTATGATACCAAAATGAGGTATTGATAACTGAACAATACCTAATTGTGGTATGATACCAAAATATGGTATGCATAAGTTATTGCGAGTTATTCTTTCCTCCTCGGGTACTGACGCGATTTGTTTCTTCTCCCGCACACTTCAGTTTTTTTTTTTTCGAGCAACGCGAACCGGACAAAATTGATCCGGATTCCATCGTCTTGAAATATGCACGCTTTTTTTTTTTTTGGAAAAACAGAGATGTTTGGAAACCAATTAAAAGTTGACATATCGCCTTAAATTTGAACTTATTGAATAATGATTTTGAATATGGAAAAAATCTTTTTATCTCACAGCAACAATGGAAAACCATCGTACTAAACTTAATGTGGTCAAGCTACAATTTTGGTCTAGCACCTCCTGTCCCACAATTTCGGACAGCTTCATTTGTTACATAATATCTTTGTAATTTTTGTACCAATGCCTTCAAATATATATTAATTTTTTATGGATTTTATTGATCATGGTACTAACGATGCAATGAAAATAAGAAGAATGAAAATTAAGAACAACACGTGAAATGTGTTATTTTCCATCAAATATGAAAGAGGTTTTTTGATGAACCACTTGCACACATTAACTAAAATGGTACAATTTTAAAAATCGCTAGTTTTTTTTCCACATAAGATAACTTCACGAAATTATAGCTTTTAATATGTGTTCAACATAAATAAAAATTTCATTTCAGCCCAGACAACCAGAAGTCGCATAACAGTTTACGAACAAAGTCGTTTATAGCATCACACCCGCACTACATGATGGATGAAATCGTTTGATTAATGGGTTTCTTCGCATAAAACGTTGTTTTATGAGTTCATTTGAATATTTTGTTTCGTCCCGTATACTCGTACAAAGTTAGTCCGATCAATCCGTAGCAGCTGTCAAATGAGTTTTGTTATCATAAATTAAGTCGCATAAGAGTACAGATTAGTTCGCAATAAAATCTACACACTCGCATTGTATGCTATTTTTCATTATATAAAAATGCACGTATATCGCCTCCACTTTTGTACGTATACTACCCGTCATAAATACGGACTCACTAAAATAAGTATTGCCGCACTCAGCTGAATATTGAATCATCCAGAAAAGTTTAGCATCACCTCTAAACAAGTAATTTCTCATTGCTATATCTCGAGATCCTTACGACTTGCAAAGAAGCGATCTTTAGCAAAGTTGTTCAAGGGATCAAGGACATCCGGAAAACGAACAGTTTAGTTCGCGATTTTGCCGCTAGGTGGCGCTAGTGAGCATGAAAAATTGAGCATTTTGAACTAGTTCTAGCTTGTGATCCATAAGAGATAGAAAGTTCGGGTCTTCGGCAAAGTTGCTCAGGGGTTCAAGGACATCCGGAAAGCGATCAGTGTAGTTCGCGATTTTGCCGCTAGGTGGCGCTAGTGAGCATGTAAAATTGAGCATTTTGAACTAGTTCTAGCTTGTGATCCATAAGAGATAGAAAGCTCGGGTCTTCGGCAAAGTTGCTCAGGGGTTCAAGGACATCCGGAAAGGGAACAGTTTAGTTCGCGATTTTGCCGCTAGGTGGCGAAGACTCGAACTTTCTATCTCTTATGGATCACAAGCTAGAACTAGTTCAAAATGCTCAAATTTTTATGCTCACTAGCGCCACCTAGCGGCAAAATCGCGAACTAAACTGTTTGCTTTCCGGATGTCCTTGATCCCCTGAACAACTTTGCTGAAGATCGCTTCTTTGCAAGTCGTAAGGATCTCGAGATATAGCAATGTGAATTAACCTGTTTTGAAGTGATGCTAAACTTTTTGGGGGTGAGGTCGTTGTACCAATAGCCGCATAGCTAATAACAAAAATTCGTATAAAATCGAAAAATAACGCTATCGTAATTATTTTTTCATCATCTGAAAGCTTTTAATCTTGGTTTTGTGGGGAAAATATTAAAACTACGAAAACTCAAATGTTTGCATTTATTATCGCGTGTGCCACTATAGGAATACATGTGCCTATAGTAGCACTATTTCTAATTTCTGTTCCTATAGTAGCACTAGCATCCCGGCGTTGGCAAAATACTTATCAAAATCGTATGTCTACAAAACATTTATATTTTTCCTACAAAGTGTGGATCAAAAGCTTTCGTTTGATGTAAAAAAAAGTTCTTAATTCATCAATTATTTTGTAAAATAAAAAATAGTTTCTCTCAGTAGTGCTACTATAGGAACAATAGGTTTACTATAGGCGCAAGGAAGCTCAAATTTTAAGCAAAACTATTTATTTAGATCATTTTTTGAACAAAATCAAGCTGTGTATCAATGGTACTTAGATAAATAGCTCCTGACCTTCATGTCAAAAAATGTTTTGAAAAGGTTTACAGCAAAACAGCCGTAAAAAGCCACTAGTGCGACTATAGGGGACTGTCCACTAAGGGAACACCGACCCTGATTCATTATTTAGTTGAGTGTTGCAATACTTATTTCAGTGAGTCCGTATTTATGACGGGTAGTGTATAAGGCCTTTTCGTACCATCTTATACGTGAAATTTTCCACATATAAGCATCGCGTAACGCAAAAGGTGATTCAGTTATGCGTACATTCTGGTTGTCTGGAAGATTTACTTATGTCAAAAATCTAACTTTTCGATGAGCAACAAAAATTTAAGTTCTTACATGTTTATTATATACGCCTTTATTTTGACCCTTTTAAGAATCGACCACAGCTGAAATCGGATTTTTAGTTTCTATTCAAATTTCACATACTTAGGTTTATAATTTTCATCAAAATAAGTGATGGTGTAATCATTAGTAGTTTCGGTAAAGAAATTTGTATCAGAATTTCATTGTGCGTACTTCATGACCTGACACAAATTTCTCTCAGAAATATCGCGATTTGTCCAAAACTGATAAAAGGAGCTTCTAGATATGTAACACCATCGATGAAAAGGTAGCAAACAGTTTCTCAAAATTCAAAATCTGCTTTTGATAAATGCAAGAATAAAATGTGTTGAAATTATATTTTTGTCTATACTAGTCTCAAAATGGCAGTGTGGTAAACTGCCCATAAAAGCATAACTGTCCCATATTGATTTTCGAACCTACACCTTTTTCCGTTACAACATTCATGTTTCTTTATAGACTGATGTTGTTCATGTTTCTTTATGAAAATGTTGTGAAAAAATATGTTGTTTGTGTAGTCCCATATTGAAAAATAAAGGCATAATAGTCTATACATGATATTTAAACCCCAATAGCAGCTGCAAAACTTGAGTTATGTCCAACCTTCCATTTTTTTTTCTATTTTAGTGAAATAATAAGGCTGTGCGGTTGTGCTATATACTAGAAAATTATGAACATTTGTATGAGAAACCAAATTTCAAACATTGAGCGTTATTTTCTCAATGCCTACTTTTCCCATATGGGACAGTTATACCTTTATAGGGAATAATGTTGTGCCTATATTTTCTGGGACACCCTATATTATCGCCTTGAGACACTCATATTATGAAAAAAAAATGGACTAGGTTCGCATTTTCAACAAAACTGATTTTATTTCACTTGAATAACGATGCATAACTTAGACACAAATTTTAAAATTGTCAAGATATTTGATTTTGTATAAATAAGGGATAACGGTCTCACGCCATCAACAAGGGTTGGTTTTATCCCACTTGCGCAATTCTGGCAAATAGGTAGAATTCTAATTGCCAGATAATAAGGTGAAAATGAATTGAAGCCAAACCTCAAATTTTCAAGAGCATAAATGTAGAGAACCAAACACCCGTTTGAGCTGAAAACTTAATCGATTGGTCACCACCAACTAGTGACCAATCGATTAAGTTTTCAGTTTAAACGGGTGTTTGGTTCTCCAGATGTGTGCTCTTGAAAATTTGAGGTTTGGCTTCGATTTATCTTCATCTTAAAGCTAAATATTTACAATTCATATTTCATTATATCATTATATATATTATAAATATATTATATATTATATATATTATATATATATTATATATATATATTATATATTATATATAATATATTTCATTATATTATATGCTTCATTTTACATATTGTATGTATAGACGGGTAAAATATTGTGTTTTCACAAAAGTTTCCCTTACGAAATTCTTAAGTGAGCATCTGTTAAATTTAGACAAAATTTAATATCGTTGAGCAAAAATTATGTTGATTTGATTTGATTTTTGTTACATAAATTATTATGAAAATATAACTCAAAATGCTTCGGAATGACAAAAATCTTGTGACAAAAGTAAAGTGTTGGGTAATGTTTCAAGAACACCGCAATTTTCATGCCAAACTTAAGGTGAGGTGGTTCCTTACTTCCTCTAAATGAAAAACAAGAAACCCTAAAATAAAATCCTACACGGCAACTAAAAATTTAAGATATTTCTAGATACAAATTAAACTTTCAAAAATCACATTGAGGGCGTTCAACCAAATGTAATAAATATATAAAAATGTATGTACCGTCAAACGGGGTGACTTGCAACGCCGAGGTGACTTGCAACACATTATAATTTACAACTAAATTTCGCTATAGAACACAAATTTCAATAGAAAATTCTTTTCAAATCGGTGCTTCAATACGTTTGACTCACAATTCAAGTAAGAGTGACGATTAAAGCTGTTATCATAAATATTTTTATACATTAAACATAATTCTTTAAAATGTCTCGAATCCGATCAAGTAGATTCAAAATCGTGATCTAAAAACATGAGATAGATTTAATTTACAAAAGTTATACTCTACCTGGTGTTTCTATAACTAATAAGTGATAATATGACGAATTTTATTTTACGAAATTGAGTGATTCCAAGCAACAGCACCAAAATTTGGTAAATTTTTTAATTCATTTTTTTCTATTGAGCTGAAACTTTGCACAGTTTTCCAGTTCCATCTAAATCGTCATTTTCCGATATCAAATCTTCAAGTTGAGTCACGACTAACTTTTCAAAAGGGTGTATGTGAAAATGGTTCAAAAATATTCAAAAAGCTGCACAGCAAAAACGGTTCATTCGATTGTTAGACAACTAAAGAAACAAAGTTAGACAACTAAATAAAGATTCCAAAAAAAAATACACACAGTAAATTTTTTTTTTTTTTTTTGCATTAAAAAACACAATTTTTGACACAAAAACTCAAATATCTCAAAACCCTATCGGAATACCAACGTAATTTTTTGAGGGAAAACGGTCCATTATATTAGCTATCTACCATAAAAATTTGGTGATGGTAAACCAATAAACAAAAAAGTTATGACATTTCAAACATGTCACAATTTTCACATTTAGTAGAAAAAAAAATTTTTTCTCGGTGTAAATTATTACGGGAACCGCAGTTTGTTGCTGATTTTATTGTTAAGGGCCTTGCGTGAATTAAACAAGTCGTTTTCATGTATTCATTAGTATTATGTATATTATATGTATAAATATTATATGTATATGTATATATGTATAAATTAAAATGAATTAACAGATTACACGAAAATAAAATTTTTTTTTACCAGGATATTTTTTTTTAGAGTATGATTGATGAGTTTCTAAATGTTATATATAAACTTTAAAAGTTTTGGATTTGGGTATGCGTTATGAGATCATGAAAACATTTTATTAATACTTATTTATTTATTTATTGTTATTCAATTTTTTTACAATATCGAACACTTTTGCATCATTATCAGTACAGTTCGAGTATAGTTTTGCTTTAATTTTATTTTCTGACAATGGAATGAAACAGTGAAATTTTTGGGTTCCTTGGATCGTTTTCGCGTTATTATATTGCTCGCTGAGCTCTGATGCAGTTAATTCGTACTCTTCAGTAGTAGTAAAACAAAATGATAATTTTGTTAAATCTTCTTCTTTTCTGCGATTCGCCCAATCAAATAGTTCTTTTGCAGTTTTAATTGGATGCTCACGTTCTTTGGCTAAACTTGCTCTTGTGGCCATGCGCTTTATGGTTCCTCCAATAGCATCACAAGGACCTTTGCCATGTGACGTAGCAAAGAAATGCCATTCTGCATCAATTCCGTACTTTGATTTAAATTGACATAGGCTCGAAAAATTCTTACGGTTTTTGTACTGCGATGCTGCTCCATCAGACATGAAATATATCTTTCTGATTTCTTTATCCTTATCAACGCGTGAAAAGTTAATCATTTTAGCAATGAACAAATTTACAGATACTGAGTCGTGTCTTAAATCTTCGGAAATTACAATAAAACTAAAATGTTCAATTTGCGTACTTCCATTGAAATAAATAACGAATGGATGAATTGTAGCTTGTTGTACGTTCCAGTGATGGGACTGCACTTCATCTTGCAATACAAAGCTATAGTTTTCAGAAAAATCACAAATGACTAAAAATTCACCATCTTGTAATGTATTTTTCGTATTTTTAAAAAGCGGGAATGCTCTGTTTTAATAAAGACGTGAGGAATTAAACTTTCTAATTTCAAGCAAAAAAATGACACAAACTCATCTACAGGTTTTACAATAGTTTCTAGGTCACACCTATCCGTGGTCACCCATTGCTCAAATGATAACTGATCAATATAATTTTCTTCAAACTCAGCGAATAAAGTATTTTCCAATGATGAAGAATCTGGACAATCCAAACAAGATCGTAGATAGCAATTTGATGTTGTATTTTCACACAAAAAACTACCAGTTAACATTTTAATATCCTTTGATAAATTGATTCTTTTCAAACTATGTAAGATTAGGTTAATATTTTCGTGTGTTGTGCACACACAAACATTATGTGTTCCTGAATTGGATAGAAGCTTGCATTGCCTTGGACGAAGGCTTGCAAATGAGGAAAATCCTACCTTAATATTTTCGTTAATTTCTTTGAAGCGTGTATACTAGAGTGGTTCAAAAAATTGTTTTTGCTCCACACTGCTCATTCGATTCTAAATCAAATTCTGAGTGTCCTCCCAAAATTTGAACTCATTTGGATGAAAACTGAGACTGCACAAGTCCTTTGAAGTTTATATGGGAATTACTATGGGAAAAGCAAGCAATTCATTCAATCGGTCATAGTTTTTACCCATTTGCTCTTGGGGATTAGAGCTACATTGATACTGTGAGATACATTCATCAGCTACAACTTTGCTAAAGACCGTTTTCAAATCGGACGCCTCAGTAATTAGTTATTGATTTATATCCGGTCACAAATTCTTCAGCAGTGCTCATTTAACATCTGAACAGGCAACATTGCTGCACCTGGCGCGAAAGATAGCACGCACAAATCATGGCTACTATGTTTTACTGCACATATGCAGTGATGCCCGCAGAAGAGCCCAATAATTATAGACAAAGTTTTACAACTCATTCAAAAATCAATAACTAATTACTGGGGCGTCCGATTTAAAAACGGTCTTCGGCAAAGTTGTAGCTGACAATTGTATCTCACAGTATCAACGTAGTTCTAATCCCCAAGAGCACATAGGCAAACACTATGACCGATTGAATGAACTGCTTGCTTTTCTCATAGTAATTCCCATATAAACTTCAAAGGGCTTGTGCAGTCTCAGTTTTCATCCGAATGAGCTCAAATTTTGGGAGGACACTCAGAATTTGATCTAGGATCGAATGAGCGGTGTGGAGCAAAAACGATTTTTTGAACCACTCTAGTGTATACGCTTCTTTCAAAGTAGTTATCATTAATCGTTTTTGGATTGCTTGACGCTTTCCATCTTTTTTTACAGATACATAATCTTTTTGGCCAGGCATAGCTCTACTTACTTCAAAATATTGAATTATTTTTTCTTTTGTCTCATCTGTTAATGAAGTACTCGACCTAGCATTTTTGGTTGCAAGACAGTTATTTTTGAATTGTTTTGCCTCTTTTGCTGTATTTCTATTGGTTTTGAACTCATCAATGGCGTCTTGAATAGACCACGAGCTTGGCAGCATCGACAAAATCAATAATTTTTCTTTCCTTGTCGTGGCTAGATTCGAGAACCTTTCCTTCATATTCATAATTACCTCATCGTAGTCTGTATTTTCCACATCCTCAGGTCCTAATTTGAAGAGGTTTCTTCGTACAGCTTCGTTGATTTCACGGTATTTTTTCTCGGGTCCATTTAATCGGAGTCACTTTTATTCCAGCTATCCCTTCGTTGAAGCGTTCGATGTTGACCTTCTGGATGCACTCATCTTCTGATTGATTTGTTGAAACAGATGTCGCTGATGGTACCGTGGCAAGACTATCTGCACTTGGTACTTCTGGTAACTCCTCAGTTGTTGTCGGTGCATCTAGTAATTCCTCAGTTGTTGTTGTTTTCGAACTTCCTGCAACCTGATCCACCGATGATGTACAGATTGCCCGTTTGTCAACGTTTAAACGGCAGGACGTACAAATGCGTAAATTTGTATTCAATGTAGACATTGGAGCATAACCAGCCGCTTTCAGTTTATCTATGGTGCTTTCGGTGAGATTTTGTAGCTCTTTCGAACACTTTTATTCTGCAAACGGCCTGCAACAGTTGAGAAAGCGACTACTCATGTTGCTCGTTAGATTTTAATAAACAAAATCACTTTTAAGTTTTTACTGACTAGTTTGGTGTCGTTTGCTTGACTGAAGAAAAATTTTACAATTAAATCTTTTGAGTATAGTGGTAGTATATTTTTAGCTTTTCCGTGAGTATGTTCATGGTATGTACCTATCATGTTTTTGATGTTGTTGAAGTTACTCGCTTTATGATTGACAAAGTCTATTCTCTACCAAGGCGGGTCTATACCCAGGTGTAATCAGATTTTAACTTTGTGGAGAAAACCAGCGCCGAGAAAACCGACCTGCTTTACGTATACTAGATCACCTGGGTATAGACCCGCCTTGTTCTCTACGAGGTAAACTTTTTGCAGGTAAACTAGTCGTATACCTGTATAGAAAACTTTTTTTGTAGCTTTTGTCTTCAATATTAGATTTCTTATAGGTTTCTTTTATCAAAAGGTTTCAACACTATTGAGAGAATTTTTCTTCAGTTACGTACAATAAAAAATATGACACTATCAAGACTTTAGATCACAACACTGGATCGCGTCTAACTTTCTAATAGATGCTATAATAGTTATGAATAATTAAATAAAATATCATGAAAACAACTTGTTAACCTCATGTGGTACCCTTAACAAAAAATTCAGCAACAAACTGCGGTCCTAAAAAAAATTAACAATGAAAAAAAAAAATTTCACTAAGTGTCAAATTTGTGAAATATTTGAAATGTCATAACTTTTTTGTTTATTGGCTTACCATCACCAAATTTTTATGGTAGATAGCTAATATAATGGATCGTTTTCCCTCAAAAATTAGATATTTGAGTTTTTGTGACAAAAATGATGTTTTTTAATGCAAAAAAAAATTTTTTTTTACTGTGTGTATTTTTTTTGGAATCTTTATTTAGTTGTCTAACTTTGTTTCTTTAGTTGTCTAACAATCGAACGAACCGTTTTTGCTGTGCAGCTTTTTGAATATTTTTGAACCATTTTCACATACACCCTTTTGAAAAGTTAGTCGTGACTCAACTTGAAGATTTGATATCGGAAAATGACGATTTAGATGGAATTGAAAAACTGTGCAAAGTTTCAGATATTTTTGAAATGGTCGATCAGAATCGACTTGCATGCCTCCGTGGAATCCCTCAATTGTAGCAACAAGTTTTTAATAAAAATCATTTTGATGAAAAAGTCCTTATGCGGGGTGACTTGCAACACTTTATTTAGAGTTTTATAAAAGTGAAAAACTTTTGTGTTAGGTCTACTTCATAATCAAAAGAGTAATGATTCATCAATCAGCAACAAACACTGATTAAAAATATTGTTCAGTTAAGATATTGGACTTTGATGATTGAACACATATTTTTCCCATACAAAAATAGCTCAATAATTTTCTTACAAAAAGGTATTCAAAATGCTCTTGTTCTGGTTCGAATGCTTTAAATACATGAATAATAATACTTAACAAGTGTGACTAATAAAAAATATGAACATTTTGTTGGCAAAAACTAAATTAGCATTGTGTGTTGCAAGTCACCCCGTATAAGAACATTTCAAAAAAATCATCTTTTTGATGACTTTTGATATGACATAATAATTCTTTTCAATCTTCTGTCATCCCATTCCGTAAGTGGGCCGGCCATTAAAATTTCTAATTCTAAATTCCTTAGATTTTAGATGATGTTTAGATCATGGTTTTGGTTGATTGAAGTTGAAAAGTGTTGCAAGTCACCCCGTTTGACGGTATCTACTTATTGACAGAAAACCGAAACTTTGTCTTAAGAACAAGCTTTTGATCTTCAAACAAATTTTCAAGCCAGCCATGTTGTATGCTGTACCAATATGGACAAGCTAAGACAATGTTATAATACCAGGAAGAAAGCTCTGCAGAGGATTCAAAATAAAATTTTGAAAATGATTCTGAAGCTCCCTCCCTGGTATAGTACTAGTGAGATACATAGAATATCAAATGTTGAAACTTTGGAACAAATGACGAATAAAATTATTAATAATTTTAGACAAAAAATCGTTGCAATCTTCTATTAACAAAATGTTAATCAAAGCTTAATTTAGATCTACCCAATTAGGATGCTAGTGTTTTCTAACACGTAACACCTAGATATAAGATATGAATGTAATGTTTGGAATAATACTAATGAAGAATTGAAAAAAAACTTAATTAGCGCATGGATACTTTGTAGCATGTGTGGACAAATCTTTGGAAAAATCCGAGATGAAATATATCAATGATTGGTAGTGAACGTCTTGAAAAAAGAGACTTTCAGCGATTACCTCTGAAAAGATCTTCTACAAATTCCAGCAGTAACAGCTGTATTATTTTCTGGGAGAATTCTTGAAATAATCCCTGAAGTCATCTATCCCTGAAAACCAACAGCAACGAGAATCGTAATATAAGTCGCTAAATACGCTTTCGAAGCAATCGGTGGAGGAGTCACTAGTCGGAGTTCTAACGTGACTAGATTAGACCCTATCTGAAACAATTCTAAAAATCATGTCAGAGGTCAAAAACGTTTTATTGGTTGCAATATGAAATACATCAATCAGCTTGACCATAGATAACCACCGTTAAAATTTTATTTTTAATGTGTTTTATTATGCAAGAGCGTCAACGACATAAGAGTTCTTGAAACAGATTTGAACTATCTGAAGCCTTTTTCTTCAGAAACATCATTAAAATTCAATGACATTTACAGTTGGAAGACATGTTTACGTGTGTCATTATACGACGAAAAGGGTCGTTTATGAACGCTCCAAGATGCAAACCTCTTTGCAGCCTACAAGAAAGTGAAGATTTCTCTCAAGTGGTTTCCTACGCATCTACTCAGAACAGTCGAGTGCACACGCATTTCCTCCTCCCCCGAATCACTTCTTTGAACAGGAAATAGGACTCTTTGATGTTTCGAGAGGAAATCAAGCTTTTCTGATGATTAAAATTATTGCTTGAAATGGCAAAGCGGCAACCTGAATGCAGAAAAGCATGCGTTAAAACCGAACTTGTTCCAAAGTTGGGGCGGCGATGGTAAAACTCTTCGAAACAAATCCCGCAGCTGAGACTCCCCTCAAAATGGTAGTATTTACAAGTACCTTCCAGCAACCAGGTGACTAACTTTCAACTTTCACAGTGAAAACCCATCCACCCTTGTCGTAGAGCAAAGCAGAAACTTTTCAACCTCAACAAATCCTAGCACGATTTTGCAAGTCCCTGGAAAACTCGACTGAAACAGTGCACCACCCACCGGTACCCACTCCAGTCTTGAGAGTTACGTAAGCCACCGTTGTAAGGGGTTGTAAGTAAACCAACACCCACACGAAGCTCCCCCGGGGGTGGGCGGAATACGCACTTACCTACGGCAACGTGTGCTGCACTGGAGCAACCGGAGCTTAGGAGGTATACTTTTTCCTTGCTATGCCACAAAAAAAGGAACTAACTCTCTACGTGGAGAAAGGCCTTGCTTCTCATTAATTATTTCTATGTTTTCCATGTGCAATAGAAAGATGTACTTGCTACGTAGGAAGATGCCATGCCACATGTATGCAAATGCATTCATCTCCCTCCTCGGCCCAATTGCACCCGATAACCCCCCATACTGACCCAAGAACGGGCCCTATTAAGCTTTCGATTCATGTCACACTCAAGTGTGTGTAAAGACGACTTCTTCTTATGTCGTTTTCTTGTGATTCTTCTAGTTGCTCAATGAATGGAAAGCGAGCGAAAGACGGGGGTAGATTATGGGTGTGAGGTGGGATTGTCCAGTGCAGCAAAGTATGTGACAAAGAGGATCGCCCTAAGGTGCACTGCGCTTGGACTACGACTACGACGAAGGAAACACAAGGATGCTCCCGAGAGATGGCCTGAGACGGGCTGGATTCTGGGTTGGGCAGGGTGTATGCCTATGAATACGCTAGATAAGCTGCTTTAGACAAATGCCAATTAAAAATGACCCTTAGATATGGGAGCACAGGTTAATTGTTTTCTGAGAAGGAACGTATGAGAGCTGTTGATCAACTCGTATGGCCATAGCATCTTGCTCCCTCGATAACGCGTAGAATTCCTGAACGAGAGAGATTCTAAAGACTATCTTTACATTGAGATTTCAGAACAAGGACATGATGGATCATTCCTTCCATTGAAGACGCTAATCGATACCGCGTGGAAACTCATAGAATATAGTATTTGAGCTTATTATATCCAACACCATGGTTTTATACGGCACGGTGAAATCAAAACGATGTAGATGATGGCTTACAATTTAACAAAGGAAACCAATTAGCTCAAATGTCACAGGCAAAGGAAGTACCAGTACATGGGCAATCACGTACGTAGAAACAACGTAGATTGAGTGCGAAATTGTTGTTGTTATCTTGCAATTCTCACAGTTTTGTGCATATTTGGGGTAGTTAACGTATTATGTTTCATACCACCAATACGTTTCTCTATCAGATTCTAAGTATCGTTTATTCTCTACCGGATTCTGAAAATGCTCCCAAAACACTTTACCAATCCTGTGGCATTCGTGTTGGGTCAAATGTGAGCTTCGTAGCCGTGCGGTTAGTGTCACCAAGGCACTTAGCCGTATCGTGCTAGGAAGTGTGGGTTCGATTCCCGCCTCAGACCGAAAAACTTTTCTAGACGAATGTTTTCCGACTGTTCCACTGGGCGTTGCATGCTAGTCCATTGTCCTAGTGTGGTGCTTCCCTCAAAGGGCAAATAGCCCACTGGAAGCACTAACATGTAGCATCTTTTTAAAATATTGAATGTATATGTCAAAACTATACAGCAGAGAAATCTTAAATTTACAAGCCACGAGAACTTTTACGATTGTCGTGAAAAACGAGTTATAACTGGATATTCTCCGATAAATAATGTAAATTGCATAATTGCATTCAAGAATGCTTGCAATATTGAGTGAAACTGAAAAATAATAATGTTTTTGCATTCAACATTCGTCAAAATTGCATGCTTCCTTGCATTTCGAAAGAGAAATTGCAAACGAGAATGCAGGGTTTACACGATTATACGCTGAATACCTATTCAGTCAAAAATAATGCACAAAAATGGATAGATGACACGGTCGTTTTATGTGCATTATTTATGATTGATTTTTCAGCGTGAAACCAAGAAAACCAAACGGTTTCGCATGTTGCATCCAAGAGCTCCTAGAGAAAACGTTTTACGTTCAGTTTCAAGGATTTTGTTAGCAATGTTTGATACAAAAGCTATGATTGTAGGATCTACCATTGAATAATACATTACAAATGACTTTACATGGTTGAACCCGAAATTACGTGGCGTTTGTATCTAAGATTGTTTTTAGTGAGTACGATCGACTCTCCACAACTCGATATTTTCTTTAAACTTGATGAATTTTCCAGTCCCTTCAGTTTTCCATACATCGTGCTCTTCACAAATCGATATCTTCATAATTCGGTGTCTCCTTTTGCCGATGTACACAGCAAAAAAACTTAAATTTACATGGCACATTAACTTTTCATGCAAAACGAGTTACAGCAAAATACTCAACGATAAATAATGTGAACTCCACAATTGCATTCAGGAATGCTTTCAATCGTGAGTGAAACCTAAAATAATAATGTTCTTGCATCCAACATTCCCCAAAATTGCATGCTTTCTTGCATCTTGAAAGTGAAATTGCCAATGAGAATGCTCGGTTAACACGATTATACGCTGAGGTCGTTTTAAGTGCATTATTTATGATAGATTTTTAAGCGTGAAACCAAGCAAACCGAACGGTTACGCTTGCAAACATGCTTTGAAAGAAGAGGTTCTACGTTCAATTTCAAGGATTATGTTAGTAGTGTTACAATAGCTATGGTTGTAGAATTTATCATTCTATATCTAAGATTTGTTTGGTGTAAACGGCCGACTCTCTACAACTAGATATTTTCCGATGTACATCGATGTATTCGATGTACACAGCAAAAAAAAAAATACATGGAACATTAACTTTAATGTTTGTCATGCAAAACGAGTTATAACAAAATATTTAACGATAAATGATGTAAACTGCCACAATGGAATGCTTGCAATTTTGAGTGAAACTGAAACATTTCATGATCTTGCATCCAACGTTCCCCAATATTGCATGCTTTCTTGCATATTGTAAGTGAATTTTCAAACGAGAATGCTTGGTTTATTCGATTATACGCTGAATAATCTGTCAAAAATAATGCACATACATTGCACATTCTTTTTTTTTTTTGTTTATTTATTTAGTGGAAACTAAACAGCTCAAAGATTTCTCGAAAACCTATTCAAACAGACTCAAGTCAGAAAAGTTAACAAAGTTACTATATCTATCCTACGTGTTTCGCAGACGATATTCTACACGTTCCTCTCTAAACCAACTCTATTTTTCACTTTTAGATTTAATTTCAGGAACAAACCTTATCCAACCATTACTTTCGCCTCTCCGTTGTATGGAGAGACAAAGTTACTTGACCACGAATCAAAACAAAACACTACTTGAGTCGATTTTTCACTGGTACAAAAACTTCATATGTAACTGAATATGTACCTAGTGTTTAACACGAGCTGATTGCATGCTAAATTTAAGCGATGTACACGGTAAAAAATATTAAAAAGGAGATAAATTTTAAAACATTTTCAGACAGTCTTCCCAAACGAACACCGAACACGTTGGTTCAGAAGGTTTCGTACTTTCTTTGTACTCTGTTCTCGTGTGCAAACCGAAACGCTCGAAACTGAACCCAAACCCAAACATGTGTAAAGTGAACATCGGTTCAAACGCCGGTTCGAAAACTGCTTCATTTGTACCTCGATTGCAACCGCGGTTCAAATTTTTGTGCAAATCTTCGGTTGCATCCGAGGTTCAGAACGATGGCACAAACGGACAGACAGAAAACAGTTGATATCCACGCTTATCAGTTTCTACTCATCGTGTCTTGTTGTATGATATAGTAAAATCCTTGTTTTTTTCATAAAGTTAACGCTAAATGTTATTCAAAGTATTGAGCTTAGTTGATCTCCTCACATGAAACACTTATTCAAGCTTCAAGGGTCTTGCGATTTGCACCAAGAAGTTCCATACATATATGATCGTAGAAATTTATCCGCGTGGATTTTAACCGTTCCCTGTCTGTCTGCTTTGTGCCATTATTTGAACCAGAGGGGGTATACGCAACGAGGTTCGCCTACCGTTCATGTTTTGTGGGTGTATTCGTTTGGCTCACAACGCTGCTAGGCATCCCGCTGTTTGAGTGTTGAAATGCATCAGCATTTGCAGTCTGGCATGGCCCGCGTTTCGACCTGTGCTGTTTGGGACGGCCCGCCCAAGAGATGATTGTTAGGCGAGCTTTGTTTGTAGTTGACAGCCGTACACCCACCCTGATTTGAACCGAAGAACATATGTACCGGGTTCGGTTTGATACACTGGTACAGAGACGAAGCGCATTTGCGTTTCAACACAAGCTGCAAGGTTCAAAACAAAGTTACACATCGGTTCTGTACATTGGAAGACTGATTTCAGAAGACAGGTTGTGATTCTTTTTAATTAATTTTCTCAAAACCGTATGAAAGTTACTTACGTCCATTTGAAAAAGTAATCGAGATTTATTATTAACAATCACTTCAGTTTGGCACACATCGTACTGTTCAAAAGTCGATATCTCCATAACATGATGTCTCCATTAGTCGATGTCGCGTGTAATGTAAATTTCTCCTCATATATCGATATCTACTTCAAAATCCTTTTTATTTGGTGGAAGTACAACTAAAGGTATCTGGGGTTATATGCCCTCCCGGGGCAAAATGACTTTTTGGGGATTCTATGAATATTTTGGAAAAATTTAGACACTTTACATAGAATTTGACTTGACAAATCGTGTCTGATGAAAAAAATATGTCCAATTACAACATAAGTAGCCCAAAAGAACACCCTGGGTCGTTGCCTCAAAGATGCATATTACATCAGATTCTTTTACTTTTACTAGGAAGTCAGAGCCAATTTATTCCTTCCGTCAACAATTCTTTCAAAAATCCTTTCTTTTTCTTTGTAACTTTTCATATGTTTCTTCAAGATTTTTCCAGAAATTTGACAATACAGTCAACTTTCCCTAATTCGATATATAAGGGACCATCTAGTTAGGGAGGTATCGAGATACAGAACACATATTTTTCAAATTTTGAAATTTTCGTAAATATTACAAATTATTTTAAAAATAGTTATTTTAACGTTAAACATAGTAGGATTTAGACACATTCACCTGCATTACACCTTTTGAACAGTCAAAAAAAATAAGTATTAAGACCCGGGAACAAGTTAAAACTGATAATTTAAATATAAGCTTAATAATAACATTCAAATTTACAAAATTTATTATTATTTGGAAAATATTCGAAACTTTTTATGAAAATATCGAATTAGAGAGGTAAACTTGTATGGGAAACTCAAATAGGTTGCATCAAGTTAGAGAGTCAGAGAGAAGGGACCACGGTTCTCATCGAGTAAGGTAAAATATCGAGTAAGGGAGAGTTGAATGTTTTAATTATTTTGAGAACCAACCAGGGTTTGTGCGAAACACCTCAAATAGTACTCAAATTACTTCAAGTATGTCTCCAGAAATTGTCTCAAAGATTAACCAAAAAAGTAATAACCACTTGTTTAAGAGTTATCTTACCGTTTACTTCAAACATTTTTGGACTGGAAGGGACTTCTAAAGCCATTTCCAAGAATTTTTAAGGGAAATTCCAGATAAGTTTCGGAAGAATAGATTTTATTACTCCCTAACGAATTTCCTGAAGATACATCGGAAGGCGCTGCTGGAAGAAGTTACTGAAAACCCGATTAATGAAATACCGTTTTGTCTCAAATTCCAAGCATGATTTATATTCCGAACAGTGGTAATTTCACAGATAAGTATTGATATTTTCACAACTTTTAAATGTAGAGGAATTGAATCATAGCCAAACTGATCATCCTGTAAAGAAACTTGAGTGGTTTTACTGATAAGTCGCTATGAAGTGTCGGAATATGAGTCCTGTTTGGAATTTGAGACTAAATGGTATTCTTAAAAAATCCTTCAAAAATTCGTGAAGGAATCACAGTTTTTACTATTTTAACTAAGAACTAATTAGGGAAGGTGTACCAGTTATGGCAAAAGTGGTTCCCTATTTGGCCATAAGTGAAATTTCGATAATTTTCACATTTTTAATCTATTTGAATGTTTTAACATCAAGATATATCATAAATCTTACTATTACAACACACAAAACAATTTAAAATTTGAAGATATTCAAGTAATCACGTATGGCGAAATAGAAAACCACTATGTCCATAACTGGTACACTTGAGAAATTCGTAAAAGAATTCTTTGAAAAAATCCGTGAGGAATTTAGGAAAAATACTTATTAAACTGTTTGTAGCGTTTTTTTTTTGTAAAAAAAAATCTCCCAAAAGCATTCTTTAGTAGAAACATTTAGAATTTTTAGAAAATTTTTACATGAAACTATATAAAAATTTCCCAAAAAACAAGAAATTTTTATATTTTTTCATGTAAAACAAAAAAAAAATCAGAGTTTTATTTTTTTTTTTTGAAAAGTTGAAATCTTAAGCTTTTATTCCATAAAAAAAGATTGGAAATCGGTTGAGCTGTTTAAAAGTAATTATTTTTTTTTTTTGAATAAAAAAAATTAATGCACTAAGAACTACAGTGTGTGCCGATAAAAAATAACTGATTTTTTTATTTTCAAAAAAATATATCTCAAAAACTAAAAAACAAACATCGCTGAAAATTTGACAGTAAACGTAAAATTTTCTGAACTTTCATGAAAAAAATGAGAACAGCAATAGCCCCTTTTGTCCCAAGGCTTTCAAATCACGAAAAAAACGGAAATTTTTGATTTTTTTTTTCATGTAAAAAAAACAATTTTTAGGAAATTTTTTTTTTCTTGAAAAGTTAAATTTTCCTGGTCACCCTATATTGGAAATGGTCACCCTAATAAAAAAATCCATAAACACGTGTATTGTTATTGCAATTTCAGAGAAAACTTTCCGTTTTACGGTCCAACGAAAATCTACCGCAGCTGTCACAACACTGATTTGTACTGGTAAATCATCAGTAGGCTTCAATGATACCTTGGATACCGTCTTGATGATTGTTGTTTGTTGCTATTTTGGCTATTTTCCATACCGTTTTCTCTTTCAAGCATACTATGATTGAATTGTTTGCTTCAATGATAGAATGATTTCGAAGCATTCGGTAGAACTTTGACAGCTGCGGTAGAACTCGGCGGCTACCGCAAACTGGAAAATGTTCTTAATAACCGTAATATTTCGGATAAGGAACAAAATCAGTGCTGAGAGGGGTAATAGTAGTAGGCTTGAATTTCGCGAAAATCACGTGGCTTTCCCAATGCAAAAAAGTGAATCTCATCAAGTAGCCAATGTTGGGTGCATGAATTTTCTAAATCGTTAGTGTCATTGAAGGCTCTAAATGCGGGAAATGCAGCGGGAAATAGAACACTTTTCTACAGTAATTTTGGGTTGCCCTTAGCAACGGGTGTTTTGCAATTTTCAAGGCTCTTTGCCTACAGCAGCGATAGGCGTGAGTTTCACTGGCTTAACTGACTGCGATTGGCTTTGTTTGGCTACTGTAGAATGAATTTCAGATTTTTTCCCAACCCTGAACAAAATAACAAATTTTCACGGAATTCGGTGATCCACTAGATCGGTTTTTCGTGGAATGGCTGTATAATGAAATTTTCTTCATTTCCTGTTAATATTTCTAAAAAGCAGAGCCTAAATGATAATTTTAAAAATATTTTTGAGTTTACCATAAGGGAATGTTTTTAACAAGGTATATAACAACTCTCTACTAGTCAATTCGAATAACTAAAATAATTATGTTTGTCTCCATTCAATTCGATATATGAATTACCCTACTAGATCAGCACTAAATAACGGTAAAATATTGATGATTATAAGTAAAACAGTTCTTGAAACGCCTAAAACCCATGTTTTTATAGAATATTTGGAGAAAAAATCACTTTGGGTGCAAAAATGTTCGCTATTACCCTTCTACACTTCAAACACTACTGGTGCCTTATTTTGGTTCATTATTATGATTTTGTTGATGATTTTTACATTTTTATGAGTTTCACTCCAAACATTTTTGTTTGCCAAATAGGTGGTATGCTTGCCCCAAAAAGTATAAATTTCAACCAAAATGGATTTCGTATGTAAAACTCTTTTTTTCTTTCAAATTCCACAATTACTTACACATTTATGTAGCTTCACGATGTGCAGTACGTTTGAAAAATCTGTTATTAATTTACCTCTCACCATGCTATTTTAAAACAACAAAATCTTATAAAAATTCACTGAAATTTGATAGTTTTTACAAATATCGATGTAAATACGTGAAAAATAGAGCAATTTTCGTCATATTTTGACCATTGTATTATGAACTACAGTAATGTCCCGATTTTGTCAGCCCCTTGTTGCATTTAGAGTTGACAAAATGGGGAAAAATCTAAAATCAGGAAAAAATCGACTGCTTTTGATTTTTGTTTTCACCTACAGACTTAGTTTTATTATTTTGTTGATGTCTATAGCGTTTATTTTTTATATTTTTATGAACCGTAATATTTTACAAGACCCCTAACGAAACTACGTTCCGTGACAACTGTGATACAAAGAGAATTCAGGCTTTAGATTATCGAATAGGTGTGGCCGAGGTCATACTTGACTTTGTACATTATGATTGTACACAATATTTCCACATTAAAATAATGTAATTTTTAGGCTGACAAAATCGGGTCAAAAAGGGTGCTACAATCGGGGGTAGACAAAATCGGAATAAAAAGGGTGCCAAAATCGGGGGTAGACAAAATTGGGGGCTGACAAAATCGGGTCATTACTGTATAAGTGAACATATTGTTAAGCTCAAAGAAAAATCAGGAGTGGCACACTTGCCCCAAAATTCCGATAGCATTTTCAAAGTGATCAAAAAGGTTTTAGTTTGTCAGCTCTGGTATAAACAAAAGTAACTTTCGAAATTATCAAATATGTTAAGAAAGTTTCAAAACCGATTCCAAAGAATGCCAAAGTGGTATAGTCTGAACGACATACGGTTAAGCATAGCATGGCATAGCACAGACTGACTGTCGCTGTACATTTCAATGGTTACTACTTCGTGGTTGATCGAAACTAGAAGAATTGCACTTCGATCCAAATTAATAAGGAATGGGACTTTCCGCTTACTCCTGAAATGTTTAGTACCTCTCAAATTATTTCTCAATAGGGTGCCGGTCAAATCTTTACAATCATTTGGGATGGCGAAGAAATGTTACTGTGTGAGTGTTGATTCTAGAGACCGAGAATACCTCTGCATCTCCACGATCACCACGGGGAAGTGTTGATTGGCGAGGGAGGAAAAAGATCTGGCAACCACCTTTAGTTGGTGATGCGATCTGTGGATAAGAAGGGAAAATACTACTCTTAAAATTGGTTTTGTATATTTGTTTCGCAGTGAAAATATATTGGTAGAAGATAAAAGTACGCTGACAATCATAATGTCGAACTATTCAACGGTTATTTTCAGTGATAACGAAAGTTATATGCAACAGAAATAAAAGTGTTATGTCGACACTTGTATTGAAGAACCATCCACAGTAGGAAATTTACATAAACGTGATGTAAGTATTATCATAAGCATGGAACGAGCTCACCAATTGGTAATCTAGCCTCGAATGAACACGAATACCTTTTCGCACTTGCACAACGCCAATGGGAAGATTGATCTTGAATCCGTCGTTCACCTCACAGGAGCATGCGAAGAATCAAAAGACCACACACTACTCTATAGTGCAAGAGATGGGCGTATAATAGTATTAACTCATATTTGACACCAGAATCGGTCGCAAGACAACCAGAACACTGAATTCATATTTTCCAAAAGGGTTCAAGATTGTACAACACTGACACAGAAGCAATGACTTTCAAAAGCTTGAGATATTATAAGTCTCTTGATACATTTATTCGCCTCCAGAACAAGGCCCAGAACTTGTTCAACGGAACATCTTATAACCTGGATTTTGTTCGATTAATAGAAATTCTTCCCCGTCGTTATAGAGCACTAAACTGTGAAAATAAATCTGTTTTCTGAATTATTGAACAAAAAATATATCCGTTTCTCAAATCAATCTGCTTGTAATATTTAGACAACCAACAATTGTAGCCAAAAACGTGTTCTTTTCCAAAAAAAATCATAATGGGATTAAATTAAATTTAAATAATGATTGAAAAGAAATTTGAATGAACCTAATTTTCGTTCTTTTGCGTTTCGCATTTTAAATCCTTTTTTGCTACTGAATGCTCCTAGCTTACTTACACTACATCTCACTCTCCATCACAGCTGAATAGCAAACACAGTCCCGGACAACAATTCCATTAACGTTATGAAAAACTAGAACCGGTTGGTTGACTGGAACTATTTCCAGCTACCATACCGACCAAGGAGAGGATAAGCATGTTGCATTGTACGGAAAAGCCAAGCTCGAACGAATGATACTATTTTCCTGGAAACAAAGTGCAGCCACATTGAAATTGAAATGTCGTTACCAGAGGGCCCAAGCGGCCCGGGTACAGAATTTTCCCATCAAAACCCCACGTCATTTCATAGGGCGAAGAGAAAGAGAGAAGGCCGTCCACTAATTACGTGATGAATTATGAAATGTGGGAAGATTTGTCACAATGAAACGTTGTCCTACACATATTTCAGGATTCGTCCCAAGTACAAAGATGTTGAAATCATCTGTAAAGCACCTTCCGTAATTATTAAATGGCCTAACTCAAAGCACTATCGTGACAATGCTTCACTTAGGTAAAGAGAGTAGAAATGAAACGACCAGTTCACTCCGAGTTGGTTAACCAAATAGACGACCATTCGGACACCGGTATCTCCTTCGCACACAACAAACAAATAGCTGTCCCTGGCAACTGAAGCTGGTGCCTTCAGGGGATGGGGGAAACCGAGGGTCAGCTGGCCACAGCAATTGATCGAAAATAATGCACTTTGTTGACCGATGCAGCTAGCACACCTGATTTCCCATCAAAAGCCAAAGAACAGAAACCCAACCATCATGCATAGATGTCGCCAGAATGCATAGTGGTTTCATTAGTTCTACGAAGCGGTCATAAAACATCTTGTACAATATATGAGGAGGACCGTTATCATTAATTGCCAAATCATTTATGCTTTGATGGTCAAAAATCACTCACACAGGTTGTTGTCATTGAAATTATTTTAAAAAATCCGATAAAGGTTTTTCCATAAACAGCAAAGTTTAAATCAAAAGATTAAATACTACATATTTTTTTAAGCTTTCCTGTTTTCGAGTTCAAAAAGAACTGAACTATCGAATGTTTTAAGAAAACATAACAACGAAGGCGAAGACAAAAAATCAAGATGCATAAATCGCCGTTTTTCACATATTAAAAAAAATGACATACCTTTTCCATCACTCACCGAATGTTCAAAAGGTAAGGGATTGAAAATGAATACATATTTTATTTGGTTGAGAAAACTAATTTTTCGATTTTTTTGGCCCACGGTCGGTACCACAGTGGAATGGTGCAGCGACCAACCGGCATCATCATCGGTGATCATCGTCACCATCATCATCGTCATCTTCACAAACACAAACCATTGAGCACGGACAAATAGACCAAACAATGGAACTCGATTTTCAAGTAAATTAATAATAAATGCTCCGATAAATACAGCGAGTCAGATTCGAACAGTGTGATTAGAAGTCATATAGAGGTATGCATGTATGTTCTGTCGGTGGGAAAATTGTGACCATCTAGTCGTTTGAATGCTAACGCAAACTAAGCAATGGTTTTAGGGCTATGATTAAAGGCTTCTATCGAAAAAAAATTCTACAACATGAAATGCGGAATGGAGAAACACTTGAAAACGATTATTTAACCACTTTAGTTGATACTCAAAGTAATCTTCATGAAAGTAAACAAAAATTTCGATTTTTATATGCTCTTTTGTTCAAAAGACAATTTTCTCCAATAGGATCCTAATTTTTTATGAATTCTTGTGTTTATTCAATAAAACATAAAGAATGTGCTTGAAACTTTTTTCTGCTAGTTCATGATCAAACTTTAATTTTTCATCATGAAAGTTCATGATCAAAGTATTTTTCATCATTTTCATCTTCATTTCTCATTCATCATTCCTTGCTCCTCATTCCATGCTTTTCATTTTTTTCATTCCTCACTTCTCAATCCTTGTTTCTCACACCTCACTCTTCATTTCTCATCAATCATTCCTCATTTCTTACTCCTCAATTCTCATTCTTCACTCCTTATTCCTCACTTTTCACTCCTAACTCCTCTCACTCTTTATTTCTCATTCCTCACTTATCATTCCTCACCCCTCATTCCTCACTTCTCACTCCTTATTCTCCTTATCATTTCTCACTCCTCACTCCCCATTCATCATTCCGCATTCCTCAATTTTCAGTACTCATTCCTCATTTCTCATTCCTTACGCCTTCTTCCTCACTAGTCATGTTTCACTTCTCACTCCTCTTTCCTCATTCTTCAATCCTCATTCCTCATTCCTCACTCGTCATTCGTCATTCCTCACAGCTCACTCTTCCCTCCTTATTCCTTATTCCTAACTTTTAAAAGACACGGACACCGTCTTCAGCCATTTAGCTGCACAGACTGTAACTTAACACTAGACAACGGACAAGCATGCTCCAGTGGCACAGCCGTGAAACATTTGTGACGAAAAGTTTAATGGCTGAAGTGGGAATCAAACCCGCACCCCATGACACGGTGCGATTAAATACCTGACGACACTAGCCGCATGGTCACGCAGCCCACAAAACCCTTATTCTTTACTCATAATTCCCCATTCCTCACACCTCACTTGTCCTTCCTCATTTTTCACTCCTCATTTCGCATTCCATACTCATTTGCCACTTCTTATTCTTCATTTCTTACTTTTTATTCCTCAATTCTCCTAATTTCCCATTCCTCATTCTTCACTTCTCATTCCTCATTCCGCATTCCTCACTCCTCAATCCTAATTTCTCACTCGTCATTCCTTATTCCTCATTCCTCACTCGTCATCCTCAGTAGCACGCGAAACATCTTCCAAAGAGATGCTTTTCAAAAATGGTTTCAATCGCGAATCAATAAAAGCATCTGTAACTTACCTGGTTCTAGTTCGGTTGCATATAAATATCAAGGCTCATAATGTTTCACAACTGACATATTCTAGCAAACTGAAATGATATCAACTTCTCTCTCAATGCCGATGAAACAATTCTTGATAAGAATCTGGCAATAAAAGGTGCTCACAGGATTTATTTCTATGGAGTAGCGCTGATCTCTTTTCATATTTTCAAACTCTTAAGTGTTGGTGAGTTCTTTGAAAAATGTTGGAAAGCTTCTTGACCGACTCATTATAAAATTCTTTGCATTTTACTTCTGGGGTTGTTTTCAATGTTTCCACTCGAATCGTTGCACTGGCAATCTTAAATGAATTCAATACGGAGCAATCAGAAATAAATGCAAAATACTAGAAAAAATTAGATGTTTTTGAACTTTTTCGAAATTTTCGACAGATTGCTAAAAAAATCTTCCTGGAATCATAGTTCCATGTTTTACTATAGCTTGATTATAAATTCTTAATGCACTTTTTCATCAATATTGATAGATTCTTGGTAACATCTGATGGATTTTATATAGTTGCTTAGACCAATTTTTGTTTTTCTCTGGAAATATGTCTACGACGCACAAATAAGTGGAGCACAACCAAAGAATGGGCTCCTCTAACTTTGCAATTTCTTATAAGATCATTGAAGAGTTTCAAATGTAATCCTGAATATAATTTAGTGCAAGATTTTTGAAGAATTCTTGGTAACATCCTAATTGCTTTTTCGTATGATTTTGCGTCAATTTTTTTCGTACAAAATTTCTTTTTAATTTTCATGGAAATTTTATATGATATTTTGGAGTAGCTTTTACGATTCCCCTGTGAATTTTGTATTTTGTATTCAAAATCTTTGACGAAAACTCTTTTTTGAAAAGAAAACTCGGCAATAACATGTTGATATCAACTTCAAATACCACTTATTGGATATTTAATTTAAATATCTCTTAAAATCAATGTTAATGCATTAAGACCTAATAATTCAGATGAATTCTTTAGTTCGATTAATTCACAATTTAGTTAACATTCTTCAAACATAATTGTTTGAAGGCCGTGGAATGTTTGTAGGGCTCTGAGAAAGTTGGAAACCATTGGACTATACAAATTTCAATAAAGAATATTCCACTGACCGTCATCAGTTTCATAACAGGTAAACGGAATCCCAGTAATTTGTTTCTGTAGTCACTCGACTGCACAGAAGCTTTCAATACCATTATTTCCATGTCCATCAACTGTCAATCTACACCCAACTGTTCCGCAAAGGTCTCCTACTGATACCCATTGAATTTTTCTCCGCAACTAGTCCGGTGGTCCAGTGTAACCAGAAGCGAAACTTTCGTTCATTTGAATAACAAATCCGAAAAACTATTAATATTTTCTTCACCACACCCATTGCAAAAACCCCCCTCCCTTTCTCTCGAATGGGAGCACAATTGCACATTCAAGCCCAGGGTTCGGCATTGTCCTGGAAAGCACACCCATGGTAGCTATTTTTTCCACTCCATCCACGCACGCTGCCATTCCATCCGAAAATTGAAAACCACAAAGAACAAATTTGCTAAAAACAAATTGCTGTCCCAGGCAACCAACCGACGGCCGACGGTTGCAGTAACTACCGGTCATGGAGTCTCTTGTGGGTGGAAATAATTCTAATTTAGAGTATTCCATTAGGCTGATACAAATATTAATTTTCTTTTATGTCCGAGACGACTTGGAAGGCACAAGGGGGGGGATAAAAATAAATAAGGAACAAAAAAATAAAAATAAAAAAAAAGTTTTTATTTTGAGTTTTCATTTTTAAAGAAAGTTGTTGAACTTTTTGCAATCCACCTCTGGATCATCATTTAACCTGTTTTTTAATTTAAAAATTGAAAAAAAAACTAATTTTTGTCAAAAAAATGATGAATCTTTTTTTTTCTCCCCTTAAAAATTTTCGGATTTTTGAAGGGGGGGGTGACATAAAAGAAAATTAATATTTGTATCAGCCTTATTTAGGAAAATGATTAGTTTTATTGTGGTCACAAGTTCAGAACCTTAATAGAACCAAAAATATTTGCTCCCACCAACCTAATCGTTTTGAGAATTCTTATAGAATAAGAATTTGTCAATTTCAAGATGTTATTACTCACTCATCGAAATCACTCTTATAAAGGTTCTTAGAAAGTTTAAATATAAATTTAATTATTTTACTCATACAACCTGGTCAAAACCGTAAAATGCCTCAAATTTGACTTGACTGTCAAATTTTTTTGATTTATCACCAAATGCAGTCCTACCAAACCCACCGCGTCGAACGATGATGGGTACAATGTTCGAGCCAGCTCCCAGTGTGTCCCGTAGTCTCTAAACTAACACCACATTTGGTATTATTTGTCCTTTCGCTCTCTCTCTTTCTCGCATGCATTCTCGTTCCCATTTGAATAATGTACCTCTGGTTTGGGAAACGGGTTGCGTTGCTCTCAACTCACCTTTCCAAATATAACTTTCAATTAAGCGCCCCAAAATTCTATGAGTTGTGTATCCTGCTGGGCCCGGAAATCGAGTGGTTTCAGTTTTGATTTATTTGTCGAACATATTCTCCACGTGAGTTTTCGCAGATATTTTCCTGCAGGGCATTGTGGCGGCCGAAGATGCATATAATTTTAGATCGGAATTGTTTCCGAATGTAAAGTGGTCATTTTGAATTGCTAGATAAGTTAGCTGAAGGCGACATATTACAACTCCACTTGTGATGTCAATCAAACAAGGCAAGACAGTCACGAATAGTGTTATAATGGTTTACATTGTTTTGAGACACTTTTGTAATGGAAAGATGTATCCGCAATGTTCAACTGTCAACTTCAGACTCTATTGTTCCGATAGTGATTAGTTCAAATGCGTATTATCTCTCAAGAATAGCATCTATAATGTAATAATCGAATCATACTGGAAGTGATACAAGAGTCATCAAAAATGTATTGACGTCCTTACATGACATACACGAATTGAATACAATGGCTTTCTTCTATTAATAACAGCGAAAATAATTACAGTCAACTCTTCCTTACTCTATAATTCGTATCTAAATATTTAGAGTTAGAGAACCATAGGAAAAGTTGGTTTTCATGGCTACCTCGATGGTCCCATGCATTCTGTAACTCGATACCCCTCTAACACGATGGTCCCTTCTATATCGAGTTATGGTGAGTTGAATGTAATAGTGGTAGGCCTAAGGCCATATTTATAAATGCGGGGGCTAGGAAGCTATAGTCTTGTGGAGACATATGCTGAGATTTTTTTTGTATTATAGAATTGACTAATAAGTGATTTGTCTTAAAACTGCTTTAGATAATTTTCTTGGTAAGGTTTCAATTCTGTTTTTGAGGAGTGTTCAGGTTATTTCATTTTTAGATTTGTCGTTCAAAATTGAATCCATTACCAATACAAATTTTAATAAGTTTTGAGCCCCGGAACTATATCAAACAAGTTTTTTAAAATGTTGAAGAAGTTCCAAAACAGACAACCTAACATTGACAAACTGCACCATGTTCGGCAAGACATCCTTTTCATTTTCGCACCATTGCATCCTTTGCAATTCGTAAACAAGCTGTGCACGATTAACTAAAACGACTATAACACCTCAAGGTTATGGTAAAAAGTGAGCTGTCATTATGTAATCCGTCTTTCAATGAGAGAAATTGTATTTTTGAGTTATGAATTGATCACTCGTGATTTAGAGATGTAAAAATTGCAAAAAATACTGTTGTGCTCATAAAACGTTAAGCTACCATGAGAAAACAAATTTTGGATGATCACAGATCACAGAATTTTGATATAGGCAAAGTTTTTTTTTAACATTCTAGGATATTCTTCAAGTTTAGGACACGGTTTTGGAAGATATATATCAGAAGTGCCATTACTCTGTTTATTTTTTCTCAAAAACTTGCGTATTTATATTTGTAGATACAATTATGCACCTCTAACTTACTTGTAATAGAATAAGTTCTAATTGAAATTGTTGACATACCAAAAACAGCCATATTATGTTTGCAAAGGTCCTTTTTATTCTGAACAAATTATGTTTTGAATTTATACGCGACACAGATTTTTACCAAGATTTTTGGAGGTTAACTTAAGACAAAACAGATGTTTTTAGCCAAACACACAGATGAGCGTCGGAAAATATGTGACAACACTGACCCTAGTCCTCCTAAAAAATATTAACTCGTCCAATTTTTGGATGAAGCATACAAAAAAACGTCATTATCATGGATCCTAAGAGTAAAACATCGGACTTCAGTCAAAAAACACCTTTTGAAAGGCAAGTGTCCGGCTTTCGAAGCGTCCGGCAGCATAGTGTAATTCGAGATCAAAATACATTTGGATGTGATAAACTTTTTCTTTCATAAATCTTCGGTGATTCTATATTCTTTTACATATTTCTTGGATTTATTTATATTAGAAGATATTGATTCGATGATTTACTTGTTGGATCCTTAGTTAGCGCCAAGAAATATTTCATCTATGGCGTAATAATCAAATAGTTGTACATATGAATTTGTTCTAGTGAAATATACTAAATTATGCAACTGTAAATACTGTATTAAGGCCTAAAATTTATGATAATATCTGGTTTTTATACAAGAACACAATAGAACGGCAAATTTCATGCTCAAATAACGGCTGTATCATAATAATAGAAATCGAGTCTAGTACACGAAACTGAAGACGGCCTTACAGTTGCGGTCGAAATACGCGTATAAGTATGTCAATGGATACAAACTCCAGTGGAATTAAGTGGTATAATACTAAATTCGGTTTTTTCATCTACTTGACTATATAATACTTAAATTTTAATTTGAAAAACTGGTCCAAATTTGAATTTTGTTAGTTTTGATCCATGGGCGTAGCCAGGATTTCCATCAGTGACCTCAATCAGAGTGACCTCAAAAACTTTTTTACGAATTTCATGCAAAACGATCTTTATACAAAACCGCTGTGCATAAAACGTTAAACTTTGAAGGTCCTTTTACAGTTAGCGAAGAGGAGTTCGAAACGTGTCTTGGTTCCGGAATGGAAAACGCCTGAAGATTAGATTGGTTAGTCCCATTAAACGGCAGCCAAGCCACGGGATGTAAGGATTTCATAAGGTTCATCTATGAATTCCCTAAAAAAGATTTCACATGCATTTTTCAGGCATCTCGCAAGTATTCCTCCAAGGAATTAGACAGTAACCCTTGAGGTAATTTCTAGTCTTCAAGAAGTTTTTCCAGAAACTCTTCAATGTAGTTTATCGAAATCATTGCTTTAGAAACAGAAGACATGAGTCCATAAGTTCCACACCAAAATTTATCAAAAGATTCCTCCGTACACTATTCCAATGATTTTTCCGAATTCCAACAATACATCAAATTTTCCAAAACATGGCTTCAAATAATTCCTCTTGAATTCATTCAGGAATTACACTCGAAATTCCTCTTTATTTTTTTACTGGGTATTGTCAATGCATTCCAAGAATCGATTCAAGATATTACAAGGAACTCTTTCAAAATTCTTCTAACATTTTTTATTGAGATGTACTCAAGATATTTCCTAAAACATTACTGTTGGTAATTTTTCCGGGGCCAAAAATTTTCCATGAATTATATAAACAAAAGCTTTCACCGAGCTCTTCCCTGATTGATTTCTCTATAGGCTCTTAATGAAACTCATACAAGAAATTTATCATGAACTATTGGTCCCGACAAACTTCGTCTTGCCATCAAGTAGGCTGTTGAAAACGCTATGGATCGTCCCATACAAAATGACAGTTTCGTCCACTTTCCTTTTTCCGACTTTCCCGGTAAATAGCCTGGGATTTTTATACACACAAACACGTCGGAACCCTTGACGAACAAAACGGAGAAATAATCATTCCAATCCGTTAACCCGTTCGTAAGCCATTTCGTGACATACAAACACCATTCCATTTTTATTTATATATATATATATAGAAGATAGATTGTATCAGAGATATCTTTGAAAAAGGCTGATTTTTTTCAGATTGCCAATTTTTCTACACATGTTTATCATATAAGAATTTATTCACGGATTTTTCTCAGGAACTTCTCTAAAATAGTAAGAATGAATTTCTCAAGAGCTTTTCCTCAAATTTCCAAGAATACAATTTGAAAGAATTCTCCCTGAATTTCATTTGCAGATTTTAAAATAAATGTTCTCAAGAATAAATCATCGAGGACTTTCCTATGCAATTCCTCCTACAAATACTCCAGAATATTTTCACGAACTTCTCCAAGGATCTATTCAAAAAAATCTAAGAAGATCCCTTGCAGAAACTTGTTGATGCAAAGAAGCAATATTCTGGACAAAAAAAATCCTACGAATTTTGCAGAGGAAGTTTTTGTGTTCTAAAAGGCATCCATAGATAAATGAGAGTTTTGGTGCTCACGTTTTCTCCCGGAATATCCCATTCTCATTGAGAAAAACAACCAAACTTGGCAAGGAATATCTTTTTTATTTTTTCAATCAAATGATACAATATCATTTATTTGGTTTATCCGGTTCGTGAAGCCCAAGCAGGACAGTTCGGTTTTGCGTCGTTCGATAGATTTTGCTCACGGTTTCGCGCGTGTTTTCGTCGCCGGAGAACTTTTTTTCCCTGTTTTGGAGCGTCTAGCTGGGTAGGTATTTGGGAAGGCCCAAGCAAGACGGTTTGTTTTCGGGACGCCAAGAAGTTTTGCTGTCAGTGCCAGTTTTGTGTTCAGTCGAGAATGGATTACCAACTGGTGAGTACGTTTCATGCTTATGATACCACATTTTTTCTTGAAAGCGTAACTTTTATGTAATATTAAAACAAACTTTGTATGGTTCGTCACTATAAGTGTCGGCATTAGAGTAAGGTGGGGCAAAAGTTCGACCTTAGTGGTATAATCAAAGTTTCCAGGAAAACAATAGCAGTGAAAACAAAACAAATACCATACAGTGAACCTTCAACATATTGGCTATAATTTTGCTGAACAAACTTGTGTTAAATTATCTACCCATTTTTAGTTATAACAGTCTCAAAATTGATTGTCTTATTCGAACTTTTGCCCCACCGGTGGGGCAAGAGTTCGAATCTAGTGTGGGGCAAAAGTTCGCTGGCGAAAACACAAAATATCGATTCTTTTATGACAGACATACTTTACACCAGCCGTAAACTTATGTTTGGCGAAAAATACACACTAAATTTTCATCAAAAAAATGGCCAAAACCGAGTTAATTGTAATATACTCAAAAATAGCAGTTTTTCGCAAAACTAAGTGAAAACGTTAAATTTTGGTAGCAGTTTTCACACGATCACACAAATTTAACTGAATTTGAAGATAATATGTGGGTTTTAGGCAATTTGCAATTTTTTCCGTGATTTTATACATGGGTCGAACTTTTGCCCCGCTGATTCGAACTTTTGCCCCACTATGGGCCAAAAATTGTTTTCAAGCATTTATGCAAAAACTAATGCACCTCAAAGCAACCTTATGATAGGCCTAGAAACGCCCTTACATAAAATATTGAAAAAGATTTTATCTACAATTGGTTCCATGCAACGAAAGTTTGACCAAAAATTACAATATTCACGTCGAAAAACTACAAATAGCCATACTTTTCCAAATCTCAATCGATTTTTATGATATTTGGATTGAAAGTCTCTTACTTGAATAGTATTCGAACCACCATGACATTTATAAGATTTGTTTTGAATTGAGCTAGAAATCTTGAAAAGAAATTCTTACCCCACTCGAACTTTTGCCCCACTTTACTCGATGCTTTTTTCTTATACAATTTCAATATACATATATTTTTCTCTTTTTGACATTATTAAAAATTATCTTTTGAATTGTTCGACATTGTGAATCTTGACGTATTTTCTAAAACTTCTACCATTTCGAGACAAAATGCACAGTAATACTCATATGTAATTTTCAAACAAACTATGTATGGTTCGTCACTACAAGTGTCGGCATTATTTATGTTTCATATAATTTAAAATATACATGTACATGTAATTTTCAGTTTTCGTCATTAAGAAAAGCGTCTTTTGAATTGTTCGACATTATAGATGTTGACGTATTTTTTAAAGCTTCTACCAAAAACTTCTCGAGACAAAAATACAAAACTAGCTTTAAATATAAGTCGTATATTTCCCCTTGTCCATGGATCGCATCACCGACCAGAGGTGACTCCCAGATCTTTTCCTCCCTCACTAATAAACACCCTTTTCGTGGTGATTGTGGAGATGCAGAGGTATTCTCGGTCTCTAGAAGCAACAATCATTACACCTTAACAATCCTTCCCCATCCCAACTGACTGTAAGGACTTGGCCGGCGCCGTTATTGATCAATAATATTAGATCTGCTAAAATTGCACTTCGAGAGTAAGCGGTAACTCCCATCCCTTATTTATTTGGATCGTAGTGCAATTTTTACCAGTTCCGATCAATCACGGAGTAGCAACCATTGACATGTACAGTCAGTCTATGCTATGCTATACTATGCTCTAAAAGGCATCCATAGATAAATGAAAGTAAACCCAGGAAGCATAAGTTGAAGTCCTGAAAAATCTCTGAAACAATTTCTAATGTATCTGTGAAGTGATTCATATTTTAATGTTTGGAGAAATTTTTAAAAAATTATTAGATTTTTTCTAAGGATCAATTCCTGAGTGATGGGACTCTTGAATAATTCGCAATCTCATCAAAGATTTTCGAAGACTTTCAAAAGAACTGCAGGAAGGATTGTAGAATTACCTGACGAAGTTCCAAAAAAAAAACAGGAATCGGCAATGTATCTTTTTTTTCATTGATGCGCAAAAATATATATAGCAGAAATACCTACACAAACTGCAGTTGTGGGAGACACTCTGCAAACTTCTTCAAGCTCAACAATCAACTCAACTGAAATTTCTACTAAAGCTATTAAACATAAATTACTTTTCAGGAAGAATTTTAAATGAATTTTGGAGAAGTTCCAAATGGTATTTCTGAATCAGGAATATACAAAAAGATTTAATCAGAAATATATAAAAAAAATGAGAATAGGTGCGCTATTTTTAGGAATCATTGAAGGAGTTCATTAAGTTATCCATAAATTTCAAACATTTTTTTTAAATACTAAAATGATTCCTTAAAATACCTATATGATTCCTGAAGCGGAATTCCAGGCTTATCTTCTGAACGTGTTCGAGTAGCCTTGCATGACAAACTGCAGAAGAATTTCCGAAGGTGTCATCTTAAGCGAATTTTTGAAGTATTACCCTGTACGTTCTTTGTTATAAACAGTTCATGGAGCCTTATGTTTTGAAGAAAGTTCTGGTAGCACTACAAAGATACATTCCCAAACAAAAACTTTGTAATAAAACCTGAAATTCGCAGGCATAAAAGTCATTTTGGACAAATTGGGATGTAAAATTGTGAAAAGTAATGGAATAGTTCTGGTTCGCCTCGATCCCACGACTTCCAATACGCTAGACTGGGCGCGTTAACCTACTACGCCACAGAACGAGTAACGATTCTGCAGCGCCGTCGGCCAACATGAATCCAAAGTCCGTCACGAACCCGTTACCCGTTCTGTGGCGTAGTTGGTTAACGCGCCCAGTCTAGCGTATTGGGAGTCGTGGGATCGATGGCTACCCGAACGATTTCATTATTTTTCACAATTTTACATCTCAATTTGTACAAATTGACTTTCATGTCTACGAACTTCAGGTTTTTTTTTTTCAAAACATCGTCGGCTGGTTCAAGCCATAATAGACATGACAACCCTTGTTGCGAAAAGCCTTGAGTTATTGCTGAAGACTCATTGAAGAAATTCGAGGTATTCCGAGAAAAGGATTCAGGAATAAAACATGGAGTGATTATTTATGAAATCTTTAAAGAAGAATCAAAAGGAAAACATCTAGAAAAATTTGTGTTCTTATCCATTTTTTTGACACATTCATTGAAGTATTTCTGGAGGAATTTGTTTTAAGATAACTTGGGAAATCTTTTTGAATTACGTAAAATATTGTTGACACATTACACTCAAGATGCAGTGAAGGCTGTAGAAAGAATCGTCAAATGATATCTGGTGAGATCTAGAACCGAAGTCAAATTGTTTGGCGTAATTTTTGAAGAAGTCAATCAGAACGATTTTTTTTCTTATAAGAATGTTGACGACAACTTCTCAGGAATTCAAACATAAGCTCAACCTACCAGCATTTTTTTCCCATCGGCATCAGGGAGGGGCAATGCAACGCCCAATTATCTAAATTATTTCAGGAATGATATTTGACAGTCTTGTTATAAGAAGGACTCTTAGATTGATTACTTATTATTCAATATGTACGCATTTTTGTATAGATATGAATAATGAAAACAATCTATTCTATTCTATTCTAAGTGCTTGCACAGCCAATAATGAAAAGCATCCTGGAAATACCGGAACATCTTCCGTCATTTTCTTGTCAGTATTAATGTTTGCAGCAAATCGATGATATGATACAGATATTCAAATGGTCAGGCCCACTGTACAGACTTGGGTTTGAAGAAAATTCGAAAATTCACAGCGATCAGATTAAGTACGAACGAATAACATGATAGACGAGAATTTTCAAAATTATGAAACAAGAAACGGGGACAATCGTACCAACCGTTCTATTTAAGGGATATTGATGAAATCGTTGGGAGTGGCTTTGCACACTCCGTGTGTGTTCTGTCTCCGTTTTTGGGGATGGAACACAGGTATTTCTTGCTCATGTCCTGGCTGTAAGGCCTAGGCTAAAGCGCCATTGCTCACTCTCTGAAACGAAAGTAAAGCTCACTTTGACCTCAGATCTGGAATTGACCGCCAACAGGTTTTCAGTTCATAGGGGTCGTCCATAAATGACGTAGCATTTTAGGGGGGAGGGGGGGCTTCTCGAATTTGTGACGATGTGTGACGAGGGGGAGGGAGGGGTCTCAACTTGTGGACGTAGCATTTTGAATTATTTCGTTAAAAAGAGTAGAAAAATTTGACAAACAGGTTTTATCAAACTTTTTTGTCTGAATTTTTTAACTTAAGTTAAAATTTCAAACATTCAAAACATCAATATTATAAAATTCCAAAATATCCAAGCAATTTGTAATTTTCCTGACAATTTAACAGTTTTTATGAAGCTTTAAATAGTTATGTGAATTTTATATTGTAGTTGTGTCCAAATTATTTGATTTATAAATTAACAAATTAAAAGCTTAATAAGTTAAGTAAAAATCAACGCTTCATTGACTTGGAAAATAATGTTTTTTTTTTCATTTATTAACAAGACATAGAATTAACTGTTATAGATTATTACACATTTTTTGTTAGAGCTTTATTTCCTCAAAAGAATATAATATGCTCATTTAGGTAAATATTAACGTTACTATAGTAAAACAAGATGTTTAAGTGTTACATGATATCTCCACTCAGCCAACTCAACAATTTGTTTTGATATATCAATGATTTTGATGGAACAGCCTGTATAATAATAATCTGGATTATCTTCCCAGGACCACCAGAATCCTTTTTAACCATTATTTTCAGTATTTTCGTACATTTTAGTTCCTTTTAGGTTGTTCATTACAAATTTATTCCAATATTTATTTGCAAATTCTCCCAATAAAGATGGCGTACTTCAACTTGTTTGTCTTCAATTTGTGTGAGAATATTTCAGTATAGGTGACGATGGTGAAGTTCAGTTGAAATACTAATAAAGTTGATTGTATAAACATCGTTAGTTTCAAATATTACATATATTATTTTTTCTCTATGTAGTTTGCTGAATGGATTTGAATTTAGCGAATAATTACAGAGGCCCCTTACAAATTAAGGTATTTTGTTGATCATATTCTCTGAAATCTGCTTCTCATCCGCGAAAAATTAATAAAATCATCTAATACAACAATATTTCTGTTTAATATATTTTAAAATATTTTGAAACCTTACTTATTGCTGTTATATTTATCAATCCGAGCTTGTGTTAGGTTTTAACAATATCAAAGTACTACAAATCAAATTTAACCTAAATTTAACCAAATAAAATTTAAACTGCGAACCAAAATTATGTAACTTAAACAGGAAATAAGTTAATTTAATCTGTTTTCCAAATGATTTTTGAGCGCAACTGTATATCAAACTATCATTCGTCAGATTATCCTGACATTTCAGTCAGTAATTAATATCAAAATTTGAATTTCTGGATTTTAATGTTTCGTTTAGCCCAATCACTGAGGAAAACAAATTTAAAAAAACTAAGGGCGGGGTGCTTGATATGCTACGTATTTTCTAAGGGGGGGTATCGGCATTTGTGACGAAATGCTACGAGGGGGGAGGGGGGTGTAAAAAATCAGTGAAAAAATGCTACGTCATTTGTGGACGGTCCCATATCGGTCATATTTTAATAGACGGTTTCGTATCAATTTCGTCTAACGAAAAAATAAGAACACATATGGGCTTGTCTAAACAAAACGAGGAATTTCAAATAGTCAGTAGTATCATTCGAAGCAAAATAGTTTTTTTTTCATCGGCCCTCTTCTGCCTCCTTAAAAACTGCGTAAAAATAAGTTTATGGCCTGAATTAAAGCGTTTTGTATTAAAATTGGGACAGGGCTTTAGGATCCTATTTTTTTAATCAAATAAATGAACCCTTATCTTATGTGAATAATAAAACCCTCTTTTTATGGCTCATAATGAAAGCGGGATAGTCATTTAGCAATTTTATTAGAAAATTTCACACTTATTTGGACTTATTCAGCCGTATTTTGAGATTAGTACGTAGCATTAATCATTTGTTACAATTGTTCAGATCTATCTGAAGACAGCTTTACAGTTGAGGTCGAAATACGCGTATGTGTCAAAAGATCGAACTCTAGTAGAATTAAATGGAATAGTACTAAATTCGGTTTTTCATCTACTTAACAGCTAAACAGCTCGAAGATTTATTATCAGATAAAGCTGTTCGATACAACCGGTTGATATGGATTTTCCGGTCAAACGTAATGAAAGCGGGACAATTATGTAACTTCCAACGTAATTTCCAGCCTTTCTCAGGGAGGTTTTAGGTGTGCCGCTATTTGTTCATCGCCTTTTGCTAGACGTTGATTTGTCACTGTTTCACGCCTAGCAAAAGACGATGGGACGTAACGCCAGAAACGAAAAAAAAAGGAAAAAAATATAACCTCTCTGAGGAATGGATGCTTTTTGCCGGGGCCACTCACCACTTACGTATAACGAATTTGATTTACTCCATCTGATGTTTATCCAACTGATTTTGCTCTTCTAGACATATCAAACAATATTCAAAAGTAACTGGCATGAAAGTTTGATTTGAATATATAAAAACTATTATTGTTCAACATACACTTTTAAATTATGTCTATGTTTTCTGTCAAATCTATTAAACACTTCAGGTTGATAAACAGAGTTTAATTTGACAAAAATCCTGTAATAGTTGGTGTTCCTTATAGCTGCATTCTTGGAACAAATTTAAACATTTTTTTTTTTTTCGAAAACCTGAGTATTTTGTGATAAATTTTGGGCCTGCTATTGTATGCTATATCGACCAGCTGTTTTAATATCAAACAGACGGTTCTAAGGAACCCACATAGCCGCAGCGGTGAACGCGCAGCTATTCAACAAGACCAACATTAGGGTCGTGGGTTCGAATTCCACCGGTCGAGAATCTTTCCAGGCTGGAAATTTTCTCAGCTTCTCAGGGCATAGATTGTCTTCAAAACCTGACACACGAAATACAGATATGCAGAAATAGTCAATCGGCCAAGAAAGCTCTCAGTTAAGAACCTCCTAAGAACACTATACTGAGATGCTGGCTTTGGGGCGAAACGGCAACATAAAGCTCTACAGAGTATATTCAGTATAAAATTTTAGGATGATTCTGAAGCTACCTGCCTGGTATACTACTTATGAATCACTTATAATATGCAATGTTAAATCATTTGAGCAAATGTTTTGAAAATTATGAATAATCTTAGGCAAAAACCATTGCTATCTTCTACATGATAAGTGCTTTGTATAATATGAAAAAGTGCTCTGTGTTCAATTTTTTGACTAACAAGCATGTTATTGCTCGCGTAACTTTTCAAAAGGATCTATCTTACATTGAGAGGCTGTCTTTGTTTACTTTCTCTTTAATCAATAACTCAGCCACTCTTCTGTTGCGTTTTTATATGAAACGCTGGCCAAGGAAAAACTTCCCGAATTATTTAATATTGCACTGTTATAATCGAAAGCGAGCGAGAGATGGGAGACTTCTCTAGAGTAGTCCTTCAGTAAAGTTCAACGAGGTTTCTATTTGGCAAATGAAATGTAGGTAACATGCTTTTAACAAAATGTTGTCGAACACGTAAAAGAGAACAAAAAAAAAGTTTATAAAAGTCTAGTTGCCTAACACATAAAACCTACGTAAATACAAGCCATGAATGTTATGTTTGAGATGATACTAATGAACATATGAAAATAGTGATAACAGTTTCCGATGAAAGCAGAACAACCGACCACTCGTCTCCATCGAATAGCCGTAGCCGTTCGCTATAATAGCTGTCGTGTTTTGATTGCATACACAGCAACAGCACATACGATCTGCCTACGGTGTCTAGCCGGTTGCATATATTGCGGAGATTCATTTTTAGCACAGCAGCATAGCATCGAAACAACACCAACTTGTTGTGGAGAGCATGATGCAACCGATTTCGAATTTTCCTTCCGTTGGCCGTAGTCGCTTTCCGGTCGCTCAAAGCTTATGCTCTATTGGCATTAACTTTGTTGGCAATACAATCATTCATAAGTGAAATGTTTGAACAAAAATATTCAAAACTGACACAATTAGGGAAACGTTTTATACTGCATGCGTATTCTCACGTATATAGCACAAATTTTCAATGATATCCAAATCAGAGCAACTTAGCAGTATTTCTCAAGCTTGAAGATCTGGATATGGTTGACTCTAAGAATTTTCTCTCTTGTTATATAGGCGCTGAATAAGGGAGCATTTTGGAATAACAATGCTTCTTGCTTAACAATGGAATTTGTTTCAAGAGCTTCTTAATTAGCTCTGTGATCATTGAATGTAGGATTGACAATATTGAGAATCACTTCATGGGAAATTTGAAAAGTAACAGGGGCTGATCAGCAACAAATTCGGTAGACCGAATGTATGATCTACAACTGTATCCATAAATATTTTGTTCGAGATACAAAATGCTATTATTTCTCTGCAAACCCGTCAAATTAGACCTGCTTCAGCAAGCGGTTGAATTAGTTTCAAATCAATTTGATTAGAAGCCAGCAGTACTACTGCTATTAAAACAATGTCGCAAGTGCAAACAATAAAACACTCCCAACACACATACACATATGCACACAGCACAACCACTGGGAACCGACAGGATAATTTGAGTCGCACTAATTGTGATACTATTCCCGGGTGTCGCGACGCTACCGACAGGGAAACATTCCATCATAAATTTCACATTCCGGAAAGCCAACAGCAGCAACATGAACTGTGCGCTAAATCTGGTGCACCTGATGTTCCAGGGTGAAGAGGATAGCTCGGAGGACCAAGCCGGAAGTTCATCGCGGGTTGATGGTGTATGCGTTCGAGTACATCCCTCGTCGTAATTCAGCTAATGATTATAAATATGCAACTGGGTAGGTCCTGGTCTGCGAGGCACAGGGATTCTGGTAAAAATGCAATATTTCACTGGGGTGAGCCCGCACACAGTGCAAACAAAAACTATATGCAAACTTTCGCATTAGGGAAATTGATGGTAATCATATGCTACTGACACATGTCTTCTTCTTCTTGGAATTCACGTTCTCACTGGGACAGGGCCTGCTTCTCAGCTTAGTGTTCTTATGAGCACTTCCACAGTTACTAACTGAGAGCTTTCTTTGCCAAAGTTGCCATTATCGCATTCGTACATCGTGTGGCAGATACGATTTTACTATACTCTATGCACAGGGAAGTCAAGAAAATTTCCATTACGAAAAGATCCTGGACCGACCGGGAACCGAACCCAGACACCTTCAGCATGGCTTTGCTTTAAAGCCGCGGACTCTAACCACTCGACTAAAGAAGGCCCCCACATGTCATGAAAGGTTACCGTTTTGACTCATATTCCGAACACTTAAGGCCAACAGTGACTTCAAATGTATCTGGTAGACATAAATTAGCTCATATTTGTGGAAATTTTAATTTATCCGCAAAGTCTAACTGTTAGCTGTTGGGTGAGCCGAGAAAATTGTTTATTTTAACTTGTTTAGTATTGTTTTACGTAAAAGTTTGGAACAACATTTTGATTCAAATGCCGAACACTGTATTAATTCTGTCTCATATTCCGAACACCTTGATTCGAATTCCGAACAGCACGAATAAAACGTATTCAATGAAATAATTTCGTAATTAAATTCAGCTAGTTTTACTGGTCTCGAACTAGAGAATCGTTACTACTCCCGAGGTATAAAATAGATTGGAATACGATAAAATTGAATTGCAATTGTCTGGCATTTCTTGTGATTTGATGGCATATTTCAGCGAAACATTTCAATCAAATCTTCATACGAAAACCGAGTGTTCGGAATTTGAGACAAAACGGTATATTGTGGAGATAGGGTTGTCCGGGTAACCATTCTGAAACCTTCCAAAATCTTCCAATCTTCCAAGCAGTTATAGTTTATTTCTAAAAATCGGTTTTGAATCAAACAGTTAGATAAGATTTTGTTTCCTAGTGTTCAGTTCCACTGGAAGACATTTGAGTGGAACCGAAGATATTTGGAAGACCTTTCAAAATTTATGACAACATTTAAAAGATCTTTTCTGTTTTTATTATTATATTTCACCGTCTTCGTCTACGACGTACAGACTGTCTTAAAGTTAATTAAAATTTGATAAACCTAAATTTTTAATCCTAGTTTTGAACATCACTTTCGACAAATTAAAATCAAACCGATCACTAACGTCATTAAAAGCTCTAACACACAAACTAAAAGAGTTATTTTGACCATAAGCAGTCCTGTGATAAGGGATTGTCAATAAAGAGGAACTACGAAATCGCCGTGGAGGAACGTTGAAAGAGACTTCACCGAGAAGAGCAGGACAGTCGAGGTTGCCACATATGGTGTCAAAGATAAACAATTGCTGCAGCTGGGTCCTCCTTGCCGACAGAGTTTCCAAATTGATGAGTTGGCAGCGGTCTGGGTAATGAGGAAGATTTGTAGGATCAATCCACGGTAAGTGGCGCAATGCAAAATGCACAAATTTCTTCTGAACACGTTCAATCCTCAACGTTTGCGTCACATGGTATGGTGACCACACGGGAGCTGCATACTCTAGTATGCTCCGGACTAATGCACAAAATAGGGATTTCAGCGCGTAGATGTCGGTGAATTCCGAGGCGTGTCGTCTAACGAATCCCAACGCTGACCAAGCCTTAGCAGTGATAATTGCGACGTGTTCGTTAAATCTGATTTTTGAGTCGATTGTTACTCCGAGATCGCAGATTGATTGAACGCGTTCAATTACGGCAGACCCTGCGGTATATTCATGCCTGTATTGATGATTGCGGCGAGTGAAAGATATCACTTTGCATTTGTTTCTATTGATTCGCATTCCGTTGTCACTGCACCACACAATAATAGCGTCGACATCCGCTTGCATAGCTATGCAGTCCAAAGCAGAGCGAATTACCCGGTATAGCTTAAGATCGTCTGCGAAGGATAAATTGCAAGACGAGAGCAGCTGATACAGATCTTTCACAAAAATTATGAAGATCAGCGGGCCGAGGACGCTTCCTTGCGGTACTCCCGAAGTTATTTCGAACGCGCTAGAGCTTGCGGAGTTGACGGACACGTATGCCGTTCGATTGGAGAGATACGAAAACAGCCATTGAGTTGCCCATCCTGGAAACCCCAGGTGCGACATCTTTTCGACGGTTAAAAGATGCGGTACAGTGTCGAAAGTCTTCGCAAAATCTATGTAGATTGAATCTACCTGCTGTTGCGCTTCCACCTCGCGAGATAATGCAGTGACATAACACATGAGGTTCGTTGTAGTCGATCTATTCCTCATGAACCCGTGCTGACTATTCGATATGATCGGCAATGCGGCGTTGTACAGGATGTTGTACATGAGCTTCTCGAGCACCTTACTCAAGCAGCATAACAGCGTGATACCTCGGTAGTTTTCAACACGGTTACGGCTGCCAGATTTGTGAATTGGTACAATAATAGCATTTTTCCATGCGCCAGGAAATTTCCTCTCGGCGAGAGATCGATTGAAGACATCCGTGATTGGACCTGCGAGTGTGGACGCGCATCGTTTAAATAACAACGGGGGAAGATTGTCGTCTCCAGAACCCTTCTTAACGTCGAGGTCGTTCAAGGCCTGCGAAACTTCTTCTGTTGAGAATTGAGGTAATGGGATGCTAATGTCGAACGAGGGTATGTTCTGGAATCTGTCATGGCGGGGCACCGGAGAGACTCGAGTAAAAACGCTTTCAAAGAACGCTGCGAACAAGTCGGCTGCTTCAGAATTTGTGCTGGCTGAATGTCCTGAATACTCTACGTTTGCAGGAATGCAGTTGTTAGAGCGCTGGCGTTTGATGAAGTTCCAGAAGGACGAGGGGTTATGTTTTGCGTAGGATTGGATTCGAGCGATATAGTCGTTGTGGGTGGCAAGAAGCAGCGTGTTGTAACGGATCTCTACATCACGGAGATGATTTTTGTTGGCAGCAGATCTGGACGAGAAGTATCTGGTCCTGCTCTTTCGGAGGACATTGCGAAGGTTTCGTAGCTCTGTGGTCCACCATGGCTTATTGTAGACGGAGTTAGTAGCGCGATGCTTACGAGGAACATATTCTAGGATTACCTGCTTTAGTTTGTTGTAGAATGTCGTGAGAGCGTTATCCACCGAACTGTCTGGATGGATCTCCCAGCTGATAGAGGATAGAGCAGCATTTAAAACGTCGAAGTTGCAGCGCTGGAAGTTAAAGCCAATATCTTCAAATTGGTCGTCAAAGACATCGGGAAAGTTTGTGCTGAGAAGCACGACGAATGGCATATGATGTGTGTCCACTGCTAAAAGTGGGAGTGGTGGCTCGACTAGATCGAGATGCTCCGGTAAATTAACAAAGATTAGATCTAGTAGATTACCGTTGGCGTTCACGATGTTGTTCATCTGCTGGAGACCGTTTGCAATAGTGGCCTCGATGAGTGCCAGCTCTTGCTCAGTGGAAGCGTTTGACGGAAGGTAGCCGTTGAAATCTTCGTCCAATTGCCAGCGGAGATTTGGAAGATTGAAATCGCCTAGCAGCAGGAAAATATCTGACTCCGACATGGACTCCGTAATTTGCTGAATGACTGATGAGCAAGTCGAGTACAGATCAGGTCCAGAATTTAGCGGAAGGTATATTGTACAGATGATCAGCCAACAACCTTGCAGTTTTATGCGAACAGTAATCTGCTCGATATGCTCGCAACCATTGCATATTACCAGCTCGCACTGGAATGATTTCTTGACGGCGATAAGGACTCCTCCACCTCGAAACCCTTTTAAAATAGAACTAAAATCAATACTGAAAAAGCAGTTTTGTTCGTAATTAATGACAAAACTGAAAAATAATAACACGTGGTATAGCGTTTATTTTTTTTTTTTTTTTTTTTTTGTCAAATTGTCAGTTACTGCGGAAAAACATATTTTTAGTCTTGACATTTGTTCCAATTTTATTGGGGCCTTTATTGCTAAATTTCAAACTAACAAATATTAAGCAATAACATGAACTCTTTTAGGGGATTGTTGCTAAGGTTTCATTTGCAATCTATCCACGGATTCTACAAGAAAAAATAGATTTCTTTAGATATTTATCAAGGAATCATTCCAAGCATTGTTTCAGAAATTCTTCTAGGAATTATAACCAAAATTTTTCAAAAACAACCTTTCAATAATATTTACAAGCATTACTCCAAAGAGAGCTCAAATGAATCATCTTATGATTCCTCCTGATAACTCTTTCAGTGGTACTTCTGAACTTGATTCTAGGAATTTGTGATTTCTACAGAGATTCTCAATGTGGGTAAATCTCTTCAATTCTAAGGGTTCCTCGTGGAATTCCTCTAGAATTTCTTAAATAATCCAGAATTCCTCTAGAAACTCGTTTGAGAATACACTTTGGTTTTTTTACATGGTGGATACATGCCGTACAAAAAAATCTACGCAAAAACACATGCTAATTCCGGAATTTGTGTGAAAAGAATCGTGTTAATTCTGAAATCCGTGTAAATAAGAAAAAATCCGTGTCAATTCAGAAGTCCGTGTAAATAAGAAAAAAAGTCGTATTGATTGTAAAATCCATGTAAAAAAGTACCGTATAAATTTCGAAGGCCGTATAAAAAGGAACCGTGCAAAAAAGTGTAAAAAAAACTTTAGTGTATTTCAAAAAAAACCTGCAGGAATAACCCCTAAAGATATCTTTAGAATTCCTTCAAATTCGTTTAAATAATACTGCTAAAGTTTCATTCAAAATTTAACTTTTGATCCAAAACTTTTTTATGGTATCAATGAGAAAAAGCTGATTGGAGCAATTATGAGGTGGCTTTCAACATGTTAACCAATCCATTCTTACAAACTATCAGGAGAAATATGAGAAATGATTAAGATACAGTTCCTCGAGAAGAACTGGAAAGATTGTTTCAAGAATTGCTTTGAGAATTATTGTAGAAGTTGGTGGTGTGGAAACTGAAAGTTCTTAAAAGAATGTCTTTATACGTTTGTGGAGGAAGCTCCTCTAAGTATTCTTGAAGATGTTTAACACTAAGCCCCGCGATTAAAAATGCAACGCGGAGCCCCGGGATCAAAAACATCTATATGGATTATTAGCTATATCTCAGCTGATTTTCGAAATTCTTTCACGTTTCCCATGTCCATATCCTCAAGTTTTGTGCGAATGGAAGAAACTATTCTAAGAGGTGTTCAAATTTCCTTTAGAGCTATTAAACTAATACATTTTTTTGTTAACTGAAACTGCATTAGAATCGTGTCGAATTTTACTGAAAATGTTACTACTTTAAGTTTATCCTATTTCAAAACATTTTTGATTCTTTTCGATATAAATTAGCTTGAATAAGTGCAGTGCACATGTTTGAGCAGGAATATAAATTTTTTATTACACTCAAAATTTATTTTACTGAAAAGTACCGGGAAATGCCTTTTTTTCTTAACTGTTTGCTTATGAGCCGAAATACAAAGCAATGGCTTGTAGTTTTTCCAACATTAATTTGATTGCAGTAGTCTAGAGAACATTTTTGATTGGTACCGAGTAACTTCGTTGCTTTGACCGCATTGAATCTGAACATTTCAAATTCTTCAAATTAAAAATGGTCCAAACGTCATTTGTCTCATGGAATGCAATGAAATGAAAAGGAACGTTATGAAACGGGACGTAGAATCAAACCAAACAGTCAATCAGGTGACCAGAAAAACGTTTATCCGTTATGCATGGGGTAATTATAAGTTCAAATTAAAAATGTACCCCGATGGTTTGCATGAGGTATCGTTCAAATTAGCGGGAATGCACGGAATTAGAAATTTAAAATTACACTCAAAATATATTTTACTTAAAAAACTTCAAGAATTCTCAGAATTTAACCTGTTTGCCTATAAATCAAATTTCAAAGTGATAACATGTAGATTTTCGGCATAAATATACTATATGAGTTAAGTGAACATGTTTGAGCAGAAATATAGGTATTGGAATACATTCAAAAATTCTTTTATCAAAAAATCTACGAGAAACCCTAAATTTTCATCCTGTTTGTCTGTGCAATAATGTTCAAAGGCTAAGACAGTAGTTTTTGTGGCAAGGCTGTCTTGGTAGTGTCATTCTCAAAACACACCCAAGCCGTTCCCATAGGGGACGTTACCCACAAGGAAGTGACGTTTCAAGTAATACTGTTTCATATGGTATTCCCCACTTCAACATCTAATCCAATTTCTCTCGCCGTTCCCTTACGGTACCTATCCATCTAGTATTCATTGCTTTCTTCTCCATGCTCCCTCTTACTTCGAGCAGAATAGACCGATATGCCGATAAATAAATTCAATCTAAATTTTTCTTTGAGTTTAAGACAAAAATTGAAGAATGCAACTTTGATTTTTGGGGATGATCTATGATTTGGGGATGATCCATTTCCCTTGAGGCGTTTGGCGTAAGGGACCGTCTATAAATGACGTAGCACTTTAAGGAGAAGTCTACGATTTTATGACGAACCATGTATTAGGTATGAGAAAATAGGCTACAATGGGGAAGGGGGGTGTCAAAAATTGACGAAAAACGTTTGGGACGTTTAGGATAGAATTTTAAATAATTTTTTTCCATGCTCTGGGCAGTTGAGACAATTTCCATTACATAAAGATCCTCGACCGGCGGGTATTTGAACCTACGACCCTCTGCTTGGTCTTGCTGAGTAGCTGCGCGTTTACCGCTACGGCTATCTGGGTTTATGCCAAACGTCCGTTATACGAAATTTCCACCCATGAAATAATGTAAAACGTCCTGCCTCCGTTGGTGAAGCATGTTAAATAAGGTTTTGATTTTTAGTGTCGTGCAAGTACTACCCAAAATTCTTAATTATCAAAATTTGAATAAGTGTAAAATAGATCGATCACCAATCTTCTCTATTCATTATAATAACACTCATGAAAACTACCTTCCAAATTAAGCACATGCCAGATTAATTTGCGCTGATCTGCAACCCCTCCGGAAAAGGTATTCAATTGGGTGCACTATAAATGTGCCACCTGCCAAACAATCCATCCAATTCCTTCATTTATATTCCCCCAGCATATTCGCACCTCACACATAGTCAGACACGTTATTATTTGATCCTGATTAGCACCACCAAAACCACCGCAATTGTACACCTACCTCGTCACGGCAGTCCACGTGCACCTTGCCGCTATCCAAAACACGTTTCAGCAACATTTCGTCTCCGCGTAATGCAGCCAAGTGCAGCTGTACATCTGATAGGGTTTCTTTCTGGAAATTGGGAGAGAGAGAAAACAAGAGGACGGAATGAGAAAACATCGAAATGCAAAAAGGATAGAACGTCATCACCATTTTGGATGAAAGAAAACAAAAAACTAGGTAAATGTAAATGAGCGAGGGCGGTCGAGTGCATCAGGTGCGAATCTCCGGCGAAAGAAATGCTACGAAGATTAGATCGATTCGTTGATTGTATATAAATTAAAAATTAAGCAATGTATTCAGTGGCTTGGCACTTTGCGATTCGTTCGGATAAGTACAGGAAATTCCCATGGATGGAAATGGAACTAAAAAGTAGTAATGAAGGTCACAGCTCTGACAAGGACGTGGAATAGGGTGTAGCTTATTTTTCAAAATTTCTCAAAACCAAAAACTTGTGTGCTCTTATGAATTCAAATCACATTAAAAGTAAAACCTCAAAGTATGAGTCAATAGTAATGATATCTGTAATTTCTCAGAACTCATTATAGTGTATACATAAGAAACAATTTCTCATTGCATCGTTATAAAAAGTCATTATGAATGAACGTGCTAACTTTTGACCTCATTTGCAAAAAAAGCAATAAATTCTCTATGACGAAAATCATCCGTTAATCGTTAAATCAATTATGCCACTTTACGAGTCTAGTACGATAAAAACGCAAAACTTGCATCCCACCCATCGAAACAACAGTTGCAATGATCTATTTCACCAAGAAATCCATCGAGAAAAAAACTAATGCAAAAAAAAAAACAAGCGAGAAAAGTTCGTCCGCTCCGACTACCAACAGCTCGCAATTACACAATCCAACTCTCGAACGATAATTTATCGTCCATTAATTATCAATAATAAAACGCTGAAGTAGGCACTACTGTCTGCCCGAGCAGTCATTCTACGGCAAGACGCCCAATTATCAGCCCAGTCAGTCTCTGATGGTTGCGGTTCACCGCGGATCGTGGGTCCTGTACCTGTACCTAACGATCTTCACCTTTCGCCCATCGCATACCAACCGAACCGTTTAGCGATTTAACAGCTCGCCTGAGTTTTGCAGTCGCTTCGGCGAACAACGATCAATTCAACTAAAATGCTCTGTTGATGGCTTCTTTCTGGTAGTGCTATCGACGAACAGTGGTTCGAAAGCGGCCAAAATCTCGGGGATGACAGTAGTTTTCTCTAAACGTTAATCATTGTCTCCTCATTCTTAACACTTTGTGGCTTAACTCCAAAGTTTGAAACACTATTTTTTTTATTTTGGATTCTGCAGATTGCTTGAAAACACATTTGTAGTTGTTTGACTTCAACTTATGTTTTGATAGAAGAATGTGGTCCATATAAATCAATCATTAGTGTCGAATTTTCTGATTGATAATTAATAGTTGTATTGACAATATATAAGAGTGAAGAATCATTTAAAATCTATCCGAATTGCCAGTCTAAAATTTTAAAAAAGAAACGTTCGAAAATCCAATAGCATTTTGATTGAATCATTTTAAAAATATGTAGAATATATAAATTACCCACTCAGAAATTTTTACCGAACATTCAACTGCCGAACTTATGGTAAAAATTTCCTATTGTTCGAATAATTAAGCTTCAAAGATTTACTGAACTGTTCAGCTGATGAAGGTATTAAATGTGTGAGCAATAATACTACGATGGTAATGAATCTTCGAGCTGCTTAGTAGAACACATAAGTAAATAAAAACCGAATTTAGTACTATATTATTTAATTCCACTAGAGTATGTATCTTTTGACAGATACATATTTACCACTAACAAAAGTTTGCGGCTTAAACCGATGTTTGTACCATTATGCGAAGGATGACGCACTTTTCCCGGCGCACGAAATTGCTGCAAAATGCAGACTCCGCCATGCGGAACCGATCATGACCACTGGACTGATGGTGGGCTCCACCCAGAGCCACGTGTGTATTACGTTGTTGTTAAATGCTACGCCGGAGGATAATGAATTACGATCGTCTATATTTTACACCTCGTCACACGACGGTTACCGGATAGCGAACTTGCCGTCGAGGGTGGCCAAAATGTTCAAACATCATTCGAGTAGGTATCGCTGCTGCTTACACCGAGTGGATGTAGCCAGGATTTTTTCAGGGATGTGTGAGTGACCTTAGAAGTTCATACGGATTCATATGATCAAGTTCTTCCAAGTAGTGAATTAAACGACTATTTAAGGTTATCCGGCAACTTCTTTGGGTATAGGTCATCAAATCTACAAGCGTACCCAGGGATCTTACAAAAAAATATGAACAACATTTATACACAGATAGGTTATGAATATATGTTATGTCGAGTTCTGAGGTCAACAACCATTTAAGGTGATATAATAACTTTAAGGTGATATACGAACATTCGAAAGCATTTGTTAAAGGTTATCTAAGAATTATTTGTAATACAGGGCATCATAGGGGAAGGGGTGGTAAAATGAACACCTTAAGGATATCATCTTGTTTCGGATAGAAAAACGAGGAATTTGTATAATTCTATCGCACAACATCAAAAATAGGGATGTTTTCTATAACAGCGACACGAATTCAGACTGGAATAGCTTAATTTTCACATATCTTTATCGCTAGCAAAAAATAATGCAAATGTTCATTTTACCTGCACTATGTGGGTAAAATGAACAGCTGTTGGTGGTAAAATGAACATCATGCAAAAAACGTGAGCAAAACAAATATTTTTGAAAATATTATTTGCATTCCCGAAAATATATCCATAAATGATTGTAACCCATTCAAATATAAATCTAAAGGTGTCAGATTTGACATCATATCATAACGATATTCACCACACTGAAAAACCCCAAGACTCCCGAGCCAAAAGTTACGTCAGTTATAATTTTCATAGGTGGTTTCCTAAAATCTTAGTTTTCGTTGATATTTTTACTTCAATTGACCTCCGTATCAACCTGAACACTCCGAGTTATGCTCTAAATCATCCGTGCATGATAAAAATTCAATCAAATTTGTTTTTTATCGGTAAAAGGCACGGTGTTCATTTTACTAACCCTGTTCATTTTACCACCACTTCCCCTACCCATACAGGCAGTGCCGGATTTGGGCTTTGGGGGGCCCGGGTCAGATCTCATAAAGGGGGCCCTTTTATACAAAATTCAGCACGTTTTGGAATTCCACAAACCAACGTATTGAATTTGAGTTTTGAACGAGATGGTCGATCCAAAGATATGAGCGGCCCAAATGCAAAGTAGGTTGTGAGCTATATACATTGAAAAATTCAAGTTTTCAAGGAAAAATATAACAATTCGTAGAAGACTGGCTCGTTTTTTTGGCTTCTATGTAATTTATGTGGAGTGAAAAATTGCTGCAAATCCGTTTTGCTCCAAAGCTCCTTTTGATTCTTTTTACTACAAGCTTCCAGTTTGCATCTGTATGAGTAGCAGAGAACCCTGAACCCAATCCCTACCATGTCCTTCCTTCAAAAATTTTGACCACTAACCTCGAGTTGCCACGAATACCCTGGATCCATCCGGTATTCATTTTATACTGGAAAACTCAATGAATTATATACACACACTTAAATTATTTTACGGATTCCTGTGAAATCTCAACAGCTGAACGGTTCGGTAAAATAAATTAACGGAGTACGGTAAATTTTTACAGTATTGGGTAGAAGTTCACCGGAATCCGTCAAATGTCGACGAAGTTACGGTGTTTTATTTCACTGAACTGTTCAGCTGTTGAGATTACGATGAAATTCACCGATTTCCGGTAAATGAGCTTAGTGTGCACCAAAAATGAATTTCAGCTTTATAAAGCGTTAAACGCGATTGAGCCTCAAATAAACGAACTAGTAAAAAAAAGTTTCTGTCCTGTTGGAAAAAAAGTATTTACAGTACTGGCAAGAATGAAGTACACAAAGACTGATTTTCATACAAAATTTTCATACAAAAGTTTGGAGATCTCCGCTTCTACCAAACCGACTGACCTGAAATTTGAACTGCATTTCGGAAATAACTTTAATTAGATGTGTAAATAAATCATCAAGTTATATGCAAAAGTGGTTAAGTTTTTAAAATTTGCCAAAAAAGTCCTAATTTGATACTAAGATATTTTAAAACCAAACAATTTACGATATAAGTATAATCTTCAACAAAGTTTGACATTTCATCTAAGTGAAAAAAAAATGCAGAAGCATGCCTACTTCTAAATAATCACATATCAAAAATATGCCAATTTAAAATATTTATCTTTTTTTTTCAAAATAGTGTTTATTTTAATATCTTCCAAGCTCTTGAATAGAATTTGATCAATTTTCCATTAATCAAATTTCAAGTTATTTATGAGATTCAATTCAAATTTCAGGTCAATCGGTTAGAAGCTGTTATACAGTTCCCTAAACTTGAACATTTTGTATGAACATCGGCCTTTATGTATTTTTTTTTTCTTGCCTGTACTGTATATTCTATGGATTATATTCAAAGCTAAGCTGTTATTGAAGCAAAGCTAAGCCTATACTGAATTCAAAGAAAACTTCATCTACTATGGCATACAAAATAGAATAGATATTTAAAAATATTGACTATTACGTCACAAAATAATTTCCCTTACACTTCAAGTTTCTGATAGAATTGCAAATATGTTTAAATTTTAAAGTTCTGATAGGAATCCAATAAACTCTTTGAATTGAACAGTGCTTTACAGATTAGCCATATTTTTTAAGATCATGCAGAAACATTGAGCGCATTTTTAATTCCAATATTTTTTAAAAATAATTAGAGAAGAACTTCGAAGATTTTGTCTTAACATTCATGTTTTCTTGTAATATATTGAAGGATACTCATTGATCAAACCATACTGTAAGATTCAGATATTAGGCGAAGAAAAACAATTTACTTAAATATTGAAAAGTTGACTTAAACGTTTGAATTATATGTTCAAATGTCTAAAAAATTTCAAATGTCTGAAGGTATTTCAAAATGTTTTTTGTTCTTAATTTTGGTTCCTCGGGGGGTCCCCTTAATCGGGGGGCCCGGGGCATTTGCCCCCTCGGCACGCTCCCAAATCCGGGCCTGCATACAGGCTCATATAGTTAACTTGTACTGAGTTGAACTCCGAAAAATTATTAGCTACGCTTATAGATCTGAAGGCAAATGTGCGCTGAAATCGAATTCAGGTTAACTTCTGCGTTCATGAGTCCTCTCATGGCGTAGTGGTAACGCGCCCCAACTAGAGATCGGGGAGTCGTGAGTTCGATTCTCACTGAGAAGACGTGTAACTTTTTCGCAAATCTTCACATCAATTTGTCCATCTAATCCAATTGCAAATTATATGTAATGTTTAGCTTTTCGGTAGTTGTTAGAAAATAGTTGTTTTTGTGTGTTGGTTTATCTTTAAGAAATTTTTTGTTTATACTTGTTGATTCGCAGATCTTCACTCAATGGAGTGCTCGGATAACCCTAGTCAGCCGTACGACTCCAAACTTGTTATAATTGTTTTGTTCAAGTCTGCTTGAGTATGCACTTTATTTCTTAATTTCAGTGGGATCTTTGATAACACCTGTGGATTGTAGGAAGTACACATAAGGGAATTTTTGGATAGCCTTTACGTAAATAAAGGTTTCAATTTACGAAATATTTTGTACAGTTCCTCCAAGAAATCCCTAAAATAGATTTTATCATCATTTCTTGCAGGAACAACTTCTAAATCTCTCCAGATATCTCTCAAAGAGTTTTTCGATTTTTTTAGGGAATCTAACAAATATTTCTTTAGGAATTTGTCATTCGATTTCTGTAGGTATTCCTCCAAGATATTTCTCAGCCAATTTTTCAGTTACTTTGCTTTCTTTGAGAAACATTCCAGGAAAATGCTAAATGTTTTGTATTAATTGTACTGCTTTAAAGACACAAAATCTGATTTCAACAGTTTTATTATAATTTTCCATAATCTACGTCAAGGAGAGTTTTTGAAGGATCCTAATAAGTGATCTTGTAATAGTACCATTAATAAAACATACAGGAATTCTCTAAAAGGTTTCTTCAAAAAATTTCTCTAGTATGTCTTTGTGAATATTTTAACCGTTTTTTTTTAACTTTATCCACCTTTTTGTGAGATCCTCAGAATAATTCTTCAGACATTATTCCTGTTATTTTTCTAGGTCTCTGCCATAGTCATTCTATGACTATTCCGAAGAATCATGCAAAAATGCATCTAGAATTAAAAAAAGAAGTTATTTTAAACAACCTCCATGAATTCTTTTAATATTTCCTCTAGAATTCCTTTCGAACGAACGAATTCCTTTCGAACTTTTAGAAAAAGCACCAAAAACTACTCCAAGAATGAAAGAGTTTCTCTTAATTTGTGAAAATTTCTGCAGAGTCTCTACGAATTTCTTTGGCAATTGAAGAGTCATCAACAATAGTTTCCTCAGAATCTCTTTTTGGATTTTTTTTCCAAGCGTAATTCAAATTTTTCCTCTATAAACTCATACAGAGATTTCTACATAAACTTTCCATAAAGATTCTTAAACTTAACGATTATCCCCCGTTATTTTTGCAAGAACCCAGTGAACCACGCATCGTATAAAAATGTGCATCCCGAATCACATACTCGTGCGTCAAAAATCAGATGCCATATTAAGCGTTATCAATGACAACACAAGTTGAATATAAATCCAATATACGATTTATAAACCACAATCTGTGTTGACAGCAAACTATGTCGTAAATAGTGCAACATAAAATCGCGTTAAGTTGTATAAATTGACAGATAATATATCAATCCAGAAAGCATCGTATGAAATCGCAATAACTTAGCAAAAATTGCCACCCAAACTTGGTATCTGTTGACGATGGGCCTCAAATAACAGCAAATTAATGTCGATGTGCATGAAACATGCATTAATATTGGTGAATAATCACAGGTCTGTAATGTAACCCTTGGTGGTGCAGTGGTAAGGTGTCAATTCCTAATACAGGGATCCGGCGTTCCAGGCTCGCTGGAAACTTAGTTTTAATTTTCATCCAAATTTTGAGGCATCGTATTTCTGATCGCAGAAAGTCTGAAAAAGTCGTGCAAAGTACGCATATTGCCTCCACTTTGGTAGGTATATAGCCTTTTCGTGCATTCTATACGATTGAATCGATTCATATAGAATGCTGTATAACAAAAATCATACCAACCAAAATGTTGACTGGGAAGGACTAGCCAAGGTTTTTTTTTCAAAAATATTTTTTGCAAATCATTGGAAACTCTGTGAATTCGTTCATGAGATATCTTTGGAAGTATTTCTGTTTAAAAATCTATAGAAATTGCAGTATTGATTCCTTTAGAAATCCATGCGACATGTTTAGTGGATTACTTATTGAAAAAAACTTTGGAAATTGCAGAAAACTCTGTAAAATTGATTGAGGAACTTTCAAAGAATCCCTTAAGAGTAATTGACAGGGAATTTCTAGGTTAAATTTTCGATGCGAAATTCCAAAACTTCGCCCAGAAAAATTACTGCAATAATCACTGTAAGATATGTAATTACTGAAGAAATCTACACTATCCATCATAAATCGGGCTCACTAAGTTAAGTATAGAACACTCAGTTGAATATTGCATCACCCCCAAAAAGTTTAGTATCACCTCATAACTCAAAGAAGCGATCTTCAGCAAAGCTATTCAGCGGATCAAGGACATCTAGAAAGCAAACAGTTTGATTCGCAATTTTGCCGCTAGGTAACGCTAGTGAGCATTAATGATCCTTTATATGAGAGATGAGTGGAAGTAAAATGGAATGATTTGGCAACAGACCAGCAGTGCTGACTTTTCTCGGCGTTTAGAATAATATTGAGATGACTTCCTCATAGCTAAAAAGTGTATTTTGTTTCGTCAGAGATCTTTGAGATCCAAACAAATAAGCAACAGAAAAAATCAACAAATAAATATTGCAATGACAAAAATTCAAAAAAGGAAAATATTTCAATTTTTTTTTTCTATACAAAACAACTTTCACCGAAATAATTTCAAGCGAATTACAGTACTCCTCAAGGAAAGTTCAAAACAAACATAACGCTTTGACAGTTGGCTCACACTTTGACAGAAGTGTCAGCTTCCGCGAATCTTATAAAGGATCACTAGTGAGCATGTAAAATTGAGCATTCGAGGCATGTTCTATCTTGTAGTACACATGAGCAAATTCGAGTCTTCAGCAAAGTTGTTCAGAATGTCTAGGACATCAGGAAGACAGACAGTTTTCGCCAAAGTTGTTCAGAAAGTTGAGGACATCTGGAAGGTAAACAATTTGGTTTGTCAAGTTTTGCCGCTAGATGACGTTAGAGAGCATATAAAATGAGCATATATCTCATGACCCAGATGGGATAGAAAGGCAACATAGTTGTTGATGTTGAAATTAAAACGACAAAAACAAGGCTATTTGCTCCATACCGCAGGCTACTGACTGATATTGCTACCAGCCAGCTTCTCTCTTTTATTACATGTCTGGGTATCAACGTATTGATATTAACAATCCATTACGACTACCTCTACAATTCTTACCCAAGACATCTCCACTGCAGGGTGTGTGATGCACCTGCTCTCCAACAGTTCAGACGGTCAAGAACATCCGAAGAAATTTTGCCGCTAGATCGCGCTAGTGAGCATGTAATTGAATTGAACATTTTAAGAAAGTTCTATCTTGTGATCCACATGAAATACAAAGATCGAGTCTTCGGTAAAGTTCAGAATGTCTCGTTTAGGAAGATACATAGTTTGGTTCGAAATTGTTCAATTTATATGCATACTAGCGCCACCTATCGGCAAAATGTTGAACCAAATTGTCTATCTTCTGAATGTCCTTGACTTTCTGAACAACTTTGCCGAAGACTCGAACTTTCTTATGTGGATCACAAGATAGAGCTTGCCTCAATCGAACAAGCTTCGTAGCCGTGCGGTTAGCGGTGTCAGTCGTTTAGGCGTATTGTGGTATGGAGTGTGGGTTCGATTCCGGCCCAGTCGGAGAAAACTTTTCGTCAAACGAAAAATTCTTCACTGGTCGAGTGCCAAGCAGGACAGTTCGGTTTTGCGTCGTCCGATAGATTTAGCTCACGGTTTTGCGCGTGTTTTCGTAACTGGAGTTTTTTTTTTTTTTTTCTTCCTGCTTTGGAGCGTCTTGCTGGGTAGTGCTTCCTGAAGTCCAAGCAGGACCGTTCGGTTTTGCGTCGTCCGATAGATTTGGCTCACGGTTTCGCGCATGTTTTCGTCGCCGGAGATTTTTTTTTTCCTGTTTTGGAGCGTCTTGCTGGGTAGTGCTTCGTGAAGCCCAAGCAGGACAGTTTTTACATTCAGAAATGGAATAGTGAAAAGTGAAAAATGAAAAAGTGACTTGTTTGATTTGTGTCCTCAGTACTGTTGGTTTTTGGCTGCCCTAAGTTCACCGAACCATCCGAAAGTGACAGGCAGCACATAAATTTAGAGAATCAATCCGGTGAGTTTATTCCAGTATTATACTTTTTCTTTTGTGAGCCTTCCGGGTCGTTTTTGTCCGCGTCGTGGAACTTCTGATCGTTTCTTGAACGGAAAATGTTATTTTCGGAGTTTGATAATTATGTTCAGATTGCGCATTCTGTCCGGGCGGGTGTTACGCAACTAACAATCGGTTGTGGATGCTTTTTAACCGTTCGATGACCCTGGAGGGATCGATTCTGCTTTTCGTATAATTTTGAGCAGAAAAACCGACTGTGTTATCCTAGGTTGTTTAGTTCGAACGCGCTTGCTTTCGTTTTTCGATTATCTAAAAATACAGTACCACCCAGTACAGTTTTTCAATGGGCACAGTACAGTTTTTCAATACCTAGGCGTGATTTTTTTTTACGCGTATCGTTATTTTATACAATCCGATGACCCTGGAGGGATCGGTTTTGCTTTTTACTGGTTATTGGGCAAAAATATTACTGCACAATCGATAAGCATTTCGCGAAATACTATTTGTACTATAAATAAGCTATTGTTTTCTGTTTTGATTGCCGGCATTCAAAAGATTAAGTTGAAAACGCTTAAACAACAAATGTTTATGGTCTATCGCCAGCTTTCTAGGCGAATCCTGACAATATACCTTCCCCAACCTCCAACTCCGTAGCACTTATGAGGGTGTCGCTGAGTCGGTGGCCTCTCATTAAGTAAGTGCTACATCAACATTTCCTTCCCCTATCCCAAGTTACGGTAAAGATGAGCGTGGCCGGGAATAGCGATATTCATGCTTTTAGTATTCTTGTTTATGATTTGAACAAGGTATACTCCCCTGCCTTGTTCTTGAAAGTAGTCAGGATGAGATTATTAAAAAGAAACATGAATGTTGCTAGTATCCAATCTACGAAGTATACCGTAACTACGCTAACGCTAACGAAAAATTCTTCACTGGTCCACTGGTCGTTCCGTGTGTCCGTTGTCTAATGTAAGTTATGTTCAGTCTGTGCAGCCTCTGGCTGAAGACGGTGTAAATTGTCTTTAAATGTTCAATTTTACGTGCTCACTATTGCCACCTAGCGGCAAAATTGCGAATCAAAATGAATAGCTTTGCTGAAGATCGCTTCTTTGCGAATCTGGATGCTTCGGATCCCGGACACTGGCCTTAATGTACACAAAAATACTTATTTCGTAATTTTTCATGAATGCAGAATATAGAAGATGTCATGTAATAAAGAAACCCACTTGAAAAAAAAAAGAAATTGTTCCGTTGATCCAAAGAAAATGTAGAAAACTTAGAAAAATCAACATATCATTTCCTAAAGGCTGCGTAGCCAACATTTTATCAATGGAATCCCCATAAACTTCTTTAACTATACGTTGTGAACAATTCATGAAGCAATTCCCGATGCTTTGTCTGAAAAAGTTCCAATAGGACTTCATAGATTATTTTTTGGAGAATTCTTGAGAGAAATTCTTAAAGGAATTCATGGCATCTGGAAAAAACCTCAGCAGCAGCGAAAAATCTTAAGATATAGTTAAGGAATCGCTGGATAAATTCGAGGTACTTCCAGGGAGGATTTATGCAATAAACCCTGAAGTGTATAGTGAAACTACATGAAGAAAATGGAAAAAATATCTAGAGGAATATTAAGCGGAGTCCCAGATGGAATTTCAAGGACAAACGTGTTTTCTCCTAGAAAATGAGATTTCTCTTAAGAGATACCTTAAAATCTACTTAAGGATAAACAATTACTAATGTAATTCCTTAATAATTTAATTACTAAATAGAAATTCGGGGGTGATACCCATATGAGAGCAAAAGGAAAAGCAAGAAGAAAACGTAGAAAACTTCCTAAACTAACCATCTTAGACGAATACTCCCTAGAGACTGCTTAGTCAAAATTGTTTCAATGAAATCCCCATAAATTTCCCAGTGATTCTTTTACTAGACCCAGTGAACAATTTATGACGCAATTTCTGATGTTTTGTTTGAAAAAGTTCCACTAGCACTAACTAATGGTATTCTTGAAAGAAATTCATAAGGGAATTCATAGCTGAACTTCTGAAAGAATTATCGAAACACCTTATGGTGTAGATGAGGACTCGCCGGAGAATTTAGAAATCCTGCAGGGACGATTAATGGAATAATCCCTGAAGTAAATATTGGAAAAAAAAACCCTTGAAGAAAAAGGAAAAACATATAGGGGCCGTCCACAAATGACGTAGCATTTTTTCACTGTTTTTTAACACCCCCCTCCCCCCTCGTAGCATTTCATCACAAATGCTGAAACTCCTCCTTTGGAAAATACGTAGCATATGAAGACCCCCCCCTTTTTTAAATTTGGCGTTTTGGCTAAAACGAAACACAAAAATCCAGAATTTCGAAGTTTGATATTCATTATTTACTGAAACATCAGGATAATCTGACGAATGATAGTTTGATATACCGTTGTGCTCAAAAATAATGAATTTACATAATTTTGGTTCGCAGTTTGGTTAAATTTAGATTGAATTTGATTTATACTAGTTTTGCTTTTGTTAAAACCTAAAACAAGTTCCGATTGATAAATCTAACAGCAATGAATAAGGGTTCAAAATATGTTAAAGAAAAATGTTGTTATATTTGAGCTTTTTTTAAATTTTTCGTGGTTAAGAAATAAATTTTAGTGAATATGATCAACAAAATACCTTTATTTGTTAAGAATCTCCGTAATCATTCGCTAAATTCAAATCCATTCAGCAAATAGTGGCTAGATAGAGAAAAAAAACAATTGTAATATTTAAAATTAGCGATTTTTATACAATCATCCTTCATCATCGTCTTCTATACTGAAATATTGAAGACAAGTAAGTTCAAGTACACCATCTTTATTGGGAGAACTTGAAAAGAAATATTGGAATAAATTTGTAATGGACAACCTAAAGGAAAATAAAATGCACGAAAATCCTGAAAATAATGGGAAATGAGGATTCTGGTAGTCCTGGGAAGATTATCCTGATTATTATTATCCAGGCTGTTCCATCAAGATCATTGATATATCAAAACGAATTGTTGAGTTGACTGAGTGGAGATCTCCTGTTACATTAAACGCACTCGAATATCTTGTTTTACTATAATAACGTTAATATTTACCTAAATGAGCATATTATATTCTTTTCAGAGAATAAAGCTCCAACAAAAAATGTGAATTAAAGTAGGACAGTTTGTTCTGTCTTATGAAAAAATGGAAAAACAATATTTTCCAAGTCGATAAAGCATTTATTTTTTCTTAACTTATTGAACTTTTAATTTGTTGATTCACAAATAAAATAGTTTGAACACAAATACAATATAAAATTCACTTAACTATTTAAAGCTTCATAAAATCTGTATAATTGTCAGGAAAATTACAAATTTATTAGAATTTTTTGAATTTTATAATATTGATGTTTTGAAGGTGAATCATCTTTTTAAGTCAAGTTTAAAAATTCAGACAAAAAAGTTTGGTAAAAAAAATTGGTTTGTCAAATTTTTCTACTCTTTTTAACGAAATTATTCAAAATGCTACGTCCACAAGTTGGGGCCCCTCCCTCCCCCTCGTCACACATCGTCACAAATTCGAAAAGACACCCCCCCCCCCCATAAAATGCAACGTCATTTATGGACGACCCCATAGAGGAATATGGTGCGAAATCATAGGAAGAATTTCTGGGGAAAATGAGGATTTTTCTTTTGAGAAATACCTTCACGAATTCACAGTAGAATTCCTGGACAGATTTATTTCAGTATATGTCACTCGTGAATCTATGGCGTCCAGATAGCCGTAACAGTAAACGCGCTACTATTCAGCAAGACCAAGCAAAGGGTCATGGGTTCGAATCCCACCAGTCGAAGATCTTTTCAAATTGGAAATATTCTCGACATCCCAGGGCATAGAGTATCTGTGCATCTACAACATGATATACGAAAGCAAAATTGATCAATTGGTAATGAAAGCTCTCAATTGATATCTGTGGAAGTGCTCATAAGCACACTTAGCTAAGAAACAGACTCTGTCCCAGTTGGGACTTAACGACAGTAAGAAGAAGAATAACAACTGGTGAATCTACTGGAAATATCCTTGTCCTTGCAATGCATGATAGTTTTTAGCAGATTCCTCGCAAGATCCATGCCGAACCGATGTTTTACCATCGACCAGGGGGTGGAATAACGCTATATCCCCCTCTGGCTACGCCCATGTTCCCTGCCAAGCCTTGCATGGTTCCACAGCTCGATGCATCCCTAACGAATTGCAGTTAAGAGTCAGCCACCTTTTGAGTAAATGACGGACTGCAAGCTTTGGACGGGTGCTGCCTGGTGGTGATTGGTGATGACTATAATGTAGCCTTAGCACCATCCATTACCGTACCTCGCTTGCTCCGAAAAACGGAGGGTAGACGCCGCTACCCAAACCAAACTGGATGGATTTGATGATCCAATTTTACATTATGCCAACTATTAACTTCAAACTGCATGTTTGAATTTAAGCTCCAAGTTGGAGGAAGTCAAAAGCCGACCGATGGCTATGACGGCTGATGACGGGGTTTCTGCTTTGACGGTGCTTGGCGGTTCAGATCTGTTGATTTTAACTCGACTCAAGCGGAGAAGGGGGAGGGTGTTGGCCACGAGCAGGGAGGGGGTATTTGCATTTCGGAAAAATGCTAACGATGCGGTAGTCTGCCATCAGCCCGCTGCTATGTAACGTTCTAATTAGTATTGTGAGAGCTCGGCAATGGATAAACGAGTGGGTTGAACGAGTTAATTTGAAAAGTTTGCTGATGTAGATAAATGGGTAGTTTGTTTGGTAGGTTTCCCGGAGTTCGATGACATGATGGCACAAACGGCAATGGAATCGAACCAATTTCGATGCGCAGTGGATTGATGTTCTATTGAATGCTGTTGGTGAACATATTAGAACGATTGGTAGTAATGTTTTTCTATTTAGACTTCCTTCCAAATGGCAAAGAAAGGACACTGTCCCGTATTGCAGAAAACTCTTAAAGATCGCAAACTTCTTCTCAAACATCAAAGGGACAAAGGGTGTCCGCAAATTATCCTTACAAACTTTGAAGACATGTTTCTATACAATCAAGCATAATAAATTCAATATTATTGCATGGTTTTAACCATTAGCTTATTATATTCTTAAGAAGTAAGTTTGACATATTTCCGAATTCAAATATTTGTAAAACCAAGCCAAATGTGTTGAGGTGTCTTTAAGAGAGCTGTATTTCGAGCTTTATGACGTAAGAGAAATATCCACAGAACTCATTGTATTTGAATCAAATAATTTTCTAATTCCATTCTAACTTGAAGTCACTAAACTGTAGGTTACTTTAAATAATAATAGGACATTTGGATTCATCTCATTGGAATTTAAGGGATAACACATCTCCAGTATGGCTAGCGGCCATCAGGAAAATCGTCCCCGAAAAATTTAAATTTACCTTTCTCATTAACAAGCAATCAATTCGAAATTATTTTAAGTTGTATTTTGTGTTAGCATATAGATGTATTATAAAAGGTACATGGGCATATATTTTTCATTGTTGTCAATGCGAGATCATCTCTCCCATATTTTGCTGTTCGGATAATTTGCGGACACCCTGTACATACATCAGTTTTTACTGAAACTTATTTGAAACCTGGATCCAATCTCAAAAGAAATCCAATTTTTTTTGTTTATCGTAATGACCAACTTGATGGAACATGAGGAGGAGTTGGTATCATCATTCATAGGCGTATAAAACATAAACTTTTTTCGTCATTCGAAACCAAAGATTTTGAAACTTTGGGTGTTTCTGTTGAAACATGGTAAATATACTTTCAAAGCTGCCTATTTGCCTTTTCAATACACTGGGCAGCAAATTATCTTGCTTCAAAACGACTTGTGAAAATTGACTCGCAATAAATAAAAAAAATGTCTATGGTGACTTTATTGCCAAAAATCGCTCATGGAATAATTCGCAAAGTCCTTCCAACGGAAGAATTTTAATTAATGAGTGCTCTTCAGGATATTTCTCAATTCAATACTCTGATAGCCCTATTTGTTTTTCTTCTTCTTGAAAACCTTCTACGATTGATTTGATCTTAACCAACTCTAGTCGCCTTTGTAGCCAGCTGTTTACTCACGCAGACTTTATAATCGTTATAAAGTTTTATTTCCGTGCACAATTTCCCTGCAAATAGCTCCAAGTAAAAACAGCTCATTTAAAATACGCAATATTCAATAAACATTTACATCAATTACCCACACTTCGCTTTGGTTCACATTATCATTCCAAAACGGATCGACTGCTTACCGTTTTCCCGTTTGCCTTTCAAACGGTTGGAAATTAAGAGATAAGTAATTAATCTTAATTTCCGCCATGGTTCATTTCGCTTCCACGAACACTCGAGCGGCCAACCGAATCTGTCTGTGCTCGGAAACGAAAGGGTCTGCTGTAAACTCAAAAATTTTCCCGGACTCGGTCCTGGAGAGCGTTTTCCCGCACAGCATCACACAGTTATCTTAATCAACGGTTTGCTCGATTCGAGCGATCGCCTTGTACGGTAAACCGTCTGTATTTATATTTGCCCGCCCGTTCCAAAAGGGCTTCTTGGTTTGGTTTCATGCTCGAAAATATATTCCCATCGCCTGGCACATGTTTGCAGAAGATTTCCAATGATAACGTTTGTGGAGCGCTCGAAGCTTATGAAAAATCACACAATGATCGATGATGGGAAGAATCTCATTGCTCGGAAAATTTAATGCATTGGATTATCACATGATTGATGAGCTTGCTCGGGCTGGCAATCTCATATTGATCTTGATGAAGGAATTTTGTATATTCAGTTACAATTATAAACATCCATGCTTTTAAGAGATTGTAGACAAACCCAACATGGGCGTTGCCAGGGTTTCCATCAGGGAGAGTGGGAAACCTTTATGTTTATTCAAAAATTTTACGCAAAACAATCATTGAGCTTGAACTTGATTGGCTGCCCGTGATTGCCACTCCAGTATCGTCAGATCAGCTGTATTACATAAAGAAACCAACCAATGACTGCTTGGGACTAACAGACACCATCAGTGTTTAAGTGCTGGTGATCTTTTAGTTTTAGGCGACACGTCAGAATGCAGACCAATGAGGGAAAGGAAAGGAACCAATGATGCATTTTGACAAGTGACCCACAGTAGACCAAATATACCCCTGCACCTACGCCAGTTCATGCGGGAAGGTTTATGGGTGGTAATTTTATGGCAGAGAGACTTGCTGTTTGGTTAGCAGACTGCCTATGTATCAGTTGTAAGAAAAGGCGTGCTATAATGGTAGAATGTTGGAAACGTACGGCAACGGTTTTTTTGTCCGTCTCTGGTTGTAGCAAATGCTATGAACGAATAGATCTACTGTGATAGATTAAGAGTGGAACATAGAAGCAAGTGAAAGATACAACTATAAAATACGAGGAAAAGGACGGGCCTAGGGCTACGAAGCAGAAGCGGTAGCCATTACACCACCAACCCTGTCATTCGAAAATTTTACGCTTTATCATTAGGTATACATAATCTCTGCACACTTCTTGCATGGATTGTTAACTGTGAAAGAAAATAAAAAATCCCCATTGTTGTTCAATTTTTTACAGGATATGTTTTTTCTCAGATACAATGCTTCAAAGAATTGGATTGATAAAATTAATATTACCATTTATTGGAAAGATTCCTCCGTAATATACTTCATAGATTTCTCAAGTAATATTTCCTGAATACTTTCAAATTTTAAATATATTCCTTCAAATATTTTCTCCTGAATTTCTTAAGAAATTACACTCGGAAAAATTGGATTGATAAAATTAATATTACCATTTATTGGAAAGATTCCTCCGTAATATACTTCATAGATTTCTCAAGTAATATTTCCTGAATACTTTCAATTTTTAAATATATTCCTTCAAATATTTTCTCCTGAATTTCTTAAGAAATTACACTCGGAAAAATATTTTATGGATAATGTACCTTTTTTTCAGAAATCATTACGGATTTTTTTTAATGTCTCTAAGAAATATCTTAATTTGCTCAGACCCTGCCATGGATATTCCATGAGTACCATCTAGGACTATTCCAACGATCTCTTTCCTTAGGAATCTGTCGGGAAATTTATAATGTAGGTACAACAAAGGATTACTTCAACAGTTCGTTCACAGAGACGTTAGATAAAAATTCTGAAAGAACAACTATTTTCTTCAAAAATTCATCCCGGAAAAGCTTCTATGATTATTTCAACACCAACAAACAACTATTCCAAAAATCGAACTCCATAAATTAAGTGGTCATCTATTAGGGGAAAGGGGTCTGGCTAAAGACCACGGTTCATACTAATTGCAATTAATTTCATATTGACAAGAGACCACGAGGAGGAATTATTTTAAGGATGATTCACGATTTTCTTAAGAATATCACTTGAATGAATCTTTTGATAAATTTCGTTCGGCTCTGCAGAATGTATGGATGTATGGATGAATGCTATTAAAAAAATCTGGAAGTATTGGGTAAAGTAATAAACAAATATCTTAAATAATTCCTAATGTATCCTTCAAAAAAATCTGTTACAATTTTTGAAGAAGTACTGTAAATAATTATAAGGAAGGAATAATAAAAATAATATTAGATTTCCTTGATCTTCCTTTTTTTCTTCTTTATGTCGCTACGGCTCAACAGGGACAGGGCCCTTGTTGCAATTTATTATTCTTATGTGCACTTCTACAGTTATTCACTGAGAGCTTAATTTACCAATTGATAATTTCTGCATGTGTAAATCTTGTAGTAGGCACGATACTATATCGAGAATCGATTCGATTCAGGCTTCGGAAAAAAATAATACGATCGTTCACACATGAGCCATAATAATTTAAATGAGCCATAATAATGATCCCTTTTATCCGCCCGCATTCACACAACACGCATAACTTTTACTATGCATTGCGCGAATATTTATCATGACGGCGATCTTGAAAACTCCTTAAAATGCTTGTAGATCGTCACAGCTACTTAAAATCGTTTTGGTGTCTTCTGTGCGATTATTTCTGAGAGTCAAAGGTTTGAAGTAACTGCAGCGATCGACAAGCGTTTCTTTCTAAGATCGTCGGCGCAAGTGTTTTTCGCGCCACGCATAATATCGTCCGAAAGCACAGTCGGATATGTGGAATGGAGATCAAAAAACGATTGGTTTGACGAGAAGTGGCAGGAGATTTTGGAGGAGAAGTATATATCGCGGGCTGCAATGCATGGTATGCGGCAAAACGTGGAACGATACAGACTAAAGCGGAAACAGCAAGCCTGCCTATTCCGGGACAAAAAAACGTCGCCTGGAAGAGGTGGAATGCCAAGAGATGGAGTTGCTGTACCGTTCTCAAGAAACGCGGAAGTTCTATCAGATGTGCCGGGATAAGGATGGGAGCATCTTGACGGACGGACGCGAGGTGATCGAAAGGTGGAAGCAACACTAAGATGAACACCTGAATGGCGCAGAGAACACAGGCACAGAAGGTCAGGACAGCGAAGGCGATGGCTACGTTAGCACAGCGGACAGCGGAAACCAACCAGCTCCCACGATGGGGGTTCGGGTTTGAAAATTTGAAATTTTTCGGGTTCGGGTTCGGGTCGGGTTATAAGGCTACAAAATTATCGGGTACGGGTCGGGCTCGGGCTTACAAAAAGTCGGGTTTAGGTCGGGTTTGGTGAGAATTGTGAACAGAGTAACAACCTAAAAGCTTCCCTATGCATCCGAAACGATTAAATTACCATCTTTTAAAACTCGGGTTTTATTCGGGTTTTTCTTCCAACAATTTTTCGGGTTTCGGGTCGGGTTCGGGTTTACACAGCAAAAATTTTCCGGGTTCGGGTCGGGTCCGGGTTTGCTTTTAAATTATTGTCTCGGGTTCGGGTTGGGTACGGGTTTGAAGAAATAAAACAAGTCTTAACTCGCATCTGTTGTGCTCGCGAGTAAGCGAAGCTAAAGTGATTCGTGAGCGTCTTCGAAGCTGTTCAGAGTCAATTGCGCCTTTGGTAGAAAAAGCTATTTTCCCTCCATGATTTCTGGTTTCAAGAGTTTTTGACTAAAAACTGATAGCTTACAGTCGATTTGATGGATATAAAATTGATTTGCCTGTCAAAACCATAAAAAATCACAACTTATTCGGTTACACAGTAAATGTTTACGAACTCTTGACTACCCAGGGTCATTAAATGCTAGCAAGCCGTGAATGCGCCTTAAATGATACCAAAATGCAGGTTTTGGCCCGATATACGGCTGCTTAAATGCTGCCTCCAGAAATTTCGTATCCGGCTGTCAAAAATGATAACGTCTAGAACGTAACGATCAAGTGAAGCAAAACAAAAATTATCTCTTTCTCCTCTTTCCCCCTTCCATCACTCGTACCTCTCTGTCTTTTCTTCTTTCATACTGTTTCTGTCTTTGTTTCTCATCGAAGCTGTTCCTATCTTAACATGTTTGTTGATGTATGTTGATACTCGTCTTTTTGACAATCCCTCTGGGATTCGAACCTACGACCCTCCGATTCTTCAGTGGTGACTTATGGTGTATGGCGCTATAGGATGAGCCATAGATGAAGTAGTGATGTTCGTAGATTTTTTGCAATTCTTAAACTTTGCATCTACATGATTTCATTCCTGTTTCGCAAACATTTGCAGTTTGGGCGATCGAATGGAATAGGTGTTGACATGAGAAGGATCTTTCTCATGTTGGTTTAATCTATCATAAGTTGATAGTAGAAAAAGAGAGAAGGAATAGTGTTGGGTATTAACGCGTCACTCATGTAGGCCACTTTGTCATTCTAGAGGATCATTATAAATGAACGTAGGAGACCTTTTTTTTCTTGTATTTGCTACATATATAAAAAACCAGTGTACTAATGTAGAAAAGTTATTTGAATATATTACACTGAACGCATGAATCCACATCATACCACATTCGTGCAAGGCAGGAAAGGGTGTCCTTTTGGCCTGTTGGGTGTGAGAAAGATGACAGTTTGGTAGCTTACGAAACTATTCTCCTTTCTTAGTAGTTTCATGGCAGTATACAAGCTATTGAGATGCTCGAAAATTAGAACATGTTGTGCATTTGAAATACTGATTAACAGTTGAAAACCTTTAAATGGCAGTGCATTTGCTGTTTTCAGACAGCTAAGCAATCAGTCTGCTATATTGGGGCAGTTAGCATATGGATGGAAAAATAGAAAACTTATTTAAGGCTTATTCAAATGCTTATTGATTGCCTGGGTATTTTATTTGGTATATTCTCTCTAGCAGGCGGGTATGAACTTACTCACACCAAGCCTATTTGCGAGTCTTCATGTTTGGTTTGCGTTTATTTACATTCGTGATGCTTCGTGATGTGAACATTTCCACCACTGCCACGAACTTTTATGGTTCATGAACTACTACACTCTCCGAATATGGATCATTCGTATTATTCGGATCGAAATCCAAAGTCTGCCACGATCCTTAGCATAGGTCAGGAGAAGTTGATGAACTTGTCATTCAATTTCTTGTCAATTTTCATACAAAATCTACCTTTTCTCTGCTATAAATTTACTATAGATAAACTACATCCCCACAGGGGCCTTCCTTAGCCGAGTGGTTAGAGTCCGCGGCTACAAAGCAAAGTCATGCTGAAGGTGTCTGGGTTCGTTTGTAGGTTATAAAATGCCTGAGGTTCATTTAGCGTGTAATATAAAAAATCGTACTTTTTATATTTTTCTACTATCAACCTATCACAGAAGAAGAGCTTGGTGGTATTAACATAATTTCAAACCTGTTTTTCCGTTAATTACACGAAAAATAAAAATATTTCCAGAAAAATACTAAAAATTTTATGATTTTAAAAGTACCATAAAAACTTCAATTTTTATTATTGCCCAAAATCAGTAACTAGAAGAGGCTTCAAGCAAAAATAAAAAAGGATAGGGATGTTCAAAAATGAAAATTATAAAAATCAAAAACTAAAATTCATAGATTTGCGAATAAAAATAAATCATTGCCCAAAACGTCTTTAGAATGATTATAGATAACTAAAAATGATATTTAAATCGAAAATAAAAATTTGGGTATTAGAGGGTTAATAAAAACAGTATTCTACAGTAAAATCAACTCTCCATAACTCAAAATTGGATAGACCACCGAGTTATGGAGGTATCGAGTTGTATAACACAAAACTAGTATAAATGCGATCAAAAGGACCATCGAGGTAGCCATGATAACCAAATTTTACTATGGATCATAAACTCGATATCGAGGTATAGAATATCGAGTAAAGGAGAGTTGACTGTACTTTGAGATCTCAAATTGTGGCGTGCTGGAATAATTCTTAGTGAGGCATTAGATTCAGCAACCCAAAAATTTACTACAAACTTATGATTTGGCCCTTGAGACACGCATCTTTTTTGTTACGCTGTAGTATTCTTCAATCTTCGTTGTTGCGTTGCTGGAAAAACTTCTAGGATAGAATCTAAAAATGACTTAAGACAAATTGCTGAAGAATCTCTGGGGTAATTTGTAGATGATTCCTTGCCTAGATCATTAGAGACTTTCCTAGATTTCTTTCAGAATCCTTAAAAAATCCTGGGGTTTTTCTTGTAGGAATTATTTGCGCTGTGTAAAAAAAAACAATAAGTCGTGTCTCAAGGATCCAATCATCTGTCTCTTAGGTTGCTACATCTGATGCCGCTCTCAGAAATGTTCCATCACGTCACAATTTTGAACTAAAATTGTATAAAATACTGTTTCATCAGTGTTCACAGTACACAATGATTACTCGCGTAACTTTTAAAAAGGATTTGTAACAATGTAACAATTAGAGCTTCTCTCCTCTGTCTCGCTCTCTTTCGATTATAACAATAATAGAGCTTTTAGGAAATTTTCCACTATAGATCAAAAGCCAATGTCCATGGCTAGCGTTTCATACAAAAAATGCAACAGAAGAGGTTAAGGTGCAACAGTTTGAAATTTAACTTCTAAGATTGTACTAAAACTCCAAAGGCAATAATCTCGCGAAGGAAGCATCCATCGAAGGTGCACTTTGACTTTGTGCACTAGCAGAAAGCTTAAAATAAGAAGATCAGGAACGTTTGCCTACTAACTCTCCAGCTTAGTGCCTTTGAAAACCCGAGTAGAGTCACAAGTCAGCCATTGTGACGGCCATCATAGAATTCCGAGACGTTTCACCTTAATGTGGCTCAGCTATTGATTAAAGAGAAAGTAAACAGAGTCTCTCACGGTTAGATAGATCCTTTTGAAAAGTTACGCGAGATTTATAAATCTTTTCAAGTGTGCAGAATAGGACTTCAACTTTCATATGGGATACATTTTGGTTTAAATTGTACGATTATGGCAAAAATCACTGTTGAGCATAAAAAAAAAAATTATGAGCTTTGTTGAGCACTTATTGTTAACACATTATGTTTGAATACCGTGGTTGACTGAAAACGTTCAATAATACATTCTCAACAGCCTATTAATCTAGATGAAATTGCTCTTGAAACAATTAAGCTTGTGGCAAAATCTGCAGGAAAATATAACATCTTTTTCATCAATCTCGGGTTGCATTTCATCAAGCAGATCCAGAGAAGCATAAAAGAAAAATGATTTTTGAAGAAGTCTATGGAGCTATTCATGATAAAATTCCGCGAGAGTTATCAGGAGTAATCTCTAAGGAAGAAATATCTTGAAGAATTACTTAAAATATCTGAGGGGGAAAACTATACGAAATTAACAAGGTTAAAAAAATCATGACTCCTAACCTAAATAGTTCCTAAAACGGAGCTTTGCATGTAATTCCTAACTGAGTAACGAAAAAAAGAAAATTTAAAGAAAGTTCTTAATAGATATGTGTAAGAATTCCCTAAGGTGTTCTCTTTAAAGAATACTTTGAATTCATGAAGCAATTCCATATGCTCTGAAAAAAAAATCTACCAGTATTCAAATAATGGATTCTTGAAGGTGTCTAGAGAGAAATTATTTGTAGATATTTCATATACATTTTCGATGGAATTTATAGACGAACTTTTGGATAAGATCCTTGAGGCACACAAAAAATATCTTGAAATATAGATGAGAACTTGCTGGAGACTTATCAGTTATTATCAGCAACGATATCTGAAATATACCTCAAAGTGAATGTTGAAGAAATTCTTTCAATAAATAAGAAAAATGTCCAGAAATGTATAAAGAGCAAAAGGAGGACTGTATTTGGAGCTTATCAAATTCTTTGTCGAATTCTTCGAAGAATTCCTGGATGAAATTATTTTAAGATGTTTTTTTTAGATCCTTGACATATGTTGTATCGCGTGAATCCTGACAAGGTCTTTGGAAGAAGTCTGCTTGCTCGGTAGACTTCAATAATTCCTCAAGAACTCTGTTATGAGGTAAATTGAAAAAGACTATCCTTGGAAAATTCAAACAATATTTTGACCGTCTTCCCTTCTTGGCTACACCCATTAATCCATACCCACCGGTTCCCCCAAAGCTATCAAACTGCGCTTTTATGATCCGAACTTTGCTCCATCGTTATTCCACATCATCCATGCTAACGGAAATGGTTAACGACAAAGACGACGACGACGACGATGGTCGTGTAATAATCCACAAAAACTGCTTTGACACTTCATTGCTTCAAAGTGTGACAGCTTAACGACACACGGTCGAAAAAGTTCCATATACAGCACGACAGTATCTATAGACAGACCGGAGGAATGGGCAAACTTTTTCGAAGCGCGAAAATTCTCAAAGAAGAATTCATGTTTCGCAGTCGACCGTATATTCGCTGGAAATACTAACCCGGCGCTAACGAATTTTCCGCCAGGGCCACCACCATTGCCAATCGCCGTGGCTTCGGTGTGTAGGTATGTGTGTTTGAGTCGGTGAAAAACCCACAATGTACTGGAGAAATTTTCTGATTGCAGGAAGGGGAGATCCGCCGTAAAGGAAGCGAAAAATATTCTCCCTCACTTCATTCCCGGAAGCTATATCTCTGTCTGGTTGGCTGACCGGGAAGCTGAGCATCATATTTCTGCCGAAAAAGACGTTGTCTGTGGCCAGAAGCTTAGTGAGGAGATAAATCGTAGGCTCTTGCGGATTGGATTAGATTTTTGGATTGAATTTGGATTTTTGTCTCTGGCCAGTTTGATGAACGCCATTGGAATTGTGCATTTTGTTGTAAATACCATTATACCTATTTAAAAACAGTTTTACTCTTTATTTTGTCGCTATAAAAACTGTTAACATAAAACACTTTCTGGCTACGCCTGTCTTCTGTTCACTGTAAAGACTCTATCATCTTGATGATAAACCATTCCTTGAAAACCGTTCAACGAATGTTCGGAAAATTCACAATTTCACGTTCGCTTCTCCCGAAGGGTTCGCCATTGGTTTCGCGTGAATTAGCGACTGGATTGCAAACGATGATATATATTTTTGTTATTAAAAATTTATGATGGACCCACTTCGGGAGACGGCAGACGGTGACAAAGTTTTATCTCCGCCGCTCAACATCGGCTAAAAAAAAAACTGTCCATTCGGGTAAACACTTTCGCACGGGCTCTTCCATAGACCACCCACCATCATCACCGTTATTCCTAGATCATCTCGTACGTATGTATGTGCTTCCATGTACCTACCGAAAGAGGCAGAGTGAAGTATTTTCCCTTGTTTGCTGTGACATTTGAATGTTTATTTAATCAGTCGCTTGAGAATGTGGCAGCATGAGAATTTGAGACACTCAACGACAAGATAGGAAGGATATGTTGAAGTCTACTTGAATGTTCATTTCTTCTCGCATTTGAGATTATTATTTTAGCAAAGTCCCCTCAATATATAGAAAATATTTTATTTCTTCGTGTGTCAAATAATTAAATAAAATGCTTGAAATGCCCATATACCAGGGAGTGGTTTAACTTCTTGTTTATGCGGACGTTAGAATTATGACAAAGATCCCTTGGTAATATCCTCGTCTACAAAGGATATCTGTACTGAAGTGTTTGTAATTCCTAATGAGACAGAACAAGGTTTTTCATCAGTTAAATCAACGTCAGGTAAAACTGCATATCTATTAATCTTTGTTATAGAGAATAATATAAGATAGTATTCAGATAGATAGACATAAGAGCAGTGATGGAAAGTGGAAAACAGTTCTGTTGAACTGGAACAAAAACAAATCCAAACGCTCCCGAGCGTCAGAGCGCTGGTTTACTCGCATCCGTCGTGCTCCCGAGTAACCGAAGCTAAAAGAGATTCGCGAACGTGTTCGGAGCTGTTCAGAGTCAAATTGTGTCTTTGAGAAAAAAGCTGCTTCCCCTCCAAGATTTATGGTTTCCAAGGGTTTTTGACTACAAACTAGTAGTTTACTGTCGACTTGATGGTTATGCAATTAATTTGTCTGTCAGAACCATAATAAATCAGAACTTGCTCGGTTACTCGCAAGTAAACGTTCCCGAGCTTGTTGCTACTTCTTTTGACATGTTCTCCCGAGCAGGCGGGTGCGAACTTACTCACACCTAGCCAGTTCGCGAGTCTGATATGTTTGTTATGCGTTGGTATACACTCGTGAGCTGCTTCGTGATGCAATCTTTTCCAGCACTGCATAAGAGTAGCAGATAGATAGAGAAGACGAAGTAGAGTTGACAGCAGCGCACTCTATTTCCATAGTCGAGGGATGAATAAAGTCTAGGAAACTAGTACTGGCCCATCACAAGACTGAGGTGGTGGTGGTCAACAACCGCAAGTCCGAGCTACGCGCGCTTATCTCGGTAGGTGATTGCACCATAGAATTCAAGCGATCCCATAGGCATCTTGAGGTAATGATCGATGACAAGCTTTGTTTAACTAGCCACGTCGAATATGCCTGTAAAAGGGCATCTACGGCTATAGCGGCGCTTTCGAGGACGATGTCTAACAGCTCTGCTGTAATTGCCAGCAAACGCAAGCTCCTGGAAAGCGTGGTGCTATCGATACTAAGGTATGGAGGACCAATCTGGTCAAAAGCGCTTAGAACGGGTAGCACGTCCTTTAGTGGATCTTAACTCTTCCACAATATAGTTGTTGTGGAAGCAATGTAGGTACGATAGGCAAACAGTTTCAACACTAAATAAATCGCACTCGCTCTTTCCGCGTGTGTAATTACATGAGATGGATGGATATGGGTTATGAAAGGGGTTCGCGTAGTCTGTAGGGATTTGAATTCTAAACTTGTAACCAACTCAGTTATTGGGTCACCAAGTGGCTCGGTAGCTTAGTTGGTAAAGCGCTCGTCTAGCATACAAGAGTCCTGGGTTCAAATCCCAGCCGAACACGTGGATTTTTTTTCATAATTTCACCCATATTTTGTCCATCTTTACCACGCGTAATGAGTTAATTAATTTTATACAAATAGTGTTCTTGTTTAGAATTTCTCTCGAACTTAGAATTTTTGAAGATTTTTTAATCGAAAGATCTATCGAAGAATATTTTAAAATGTTTTGATAGAATTTCCCAAGTATTCCAAAAATTCTCATTGAAAAGTTAATAATTTGTAATTTAATCTGCAATCTCTTTGCTTTTTGCTAAGGAATTGCATTTAATAATTTTAGATTAAATTTTTGAAGACATTTCTAGAGAGGATTAACTCTCAAAATATATCTCAAAATCTGAAATATTACAAGCGATTTTTAAAATAAAAAAAAATTGCTGCAAATACCTACACGAAATTTCTTTATTTCTACTTTCTGTATCGCTTTGGCCCCGTCCACAAATTACGTGACGCTCGAAGGGAGGAAGGGGATGTGCTCTAGGGTTGTTCATACAAAATTTAGAAAAAAAAATACAAAAAGCGTTACTTAGAGGGAAGGGAATCATACATTTTCAGATTTACCGTTACGTCAAAAATGGATGCTGCCTTTTAGAAAATTTTACCAATTTTAAGAGCAAAAAACTGTATATTGCTTCAGTTATTGTTGCACTACATATATACTGTCATAATTTAAATACAGTCGACTCTCCACAACTCGATATTCTATAACTCGATATACTCTATAACTCGATGGATTTTACACTCCCTTCAAATTTCCATATGTTGTGCTCTCCATAAGTCGATATTTCTATAATTCGATACCTCCACTAGTCGATGTCACGTGAGAGGTAAATTCCTCTCCATAACTCGATATCTATTTTAAAATTCTTCTTATTTGGGGAAATTTGGTCTAATTACTTTTTGAAGGTGACAAAATACTTGCAAGTGCGAATAAAAGTTGAAAAACATGAAAATGGAAAAAATATATTGCCAGTAAAAACAACGTGATTTTTCGAGCATTTCGAAAAAAGTATTCAAATAATAGTTTGTAAAATACTATCAAGAATATAATATTGCTTTCATGTAAAAGTGATCATATATGTATTGGAAATACTGAAATTAGTTCATTCGATTTTCTGATTTTTTGTGTTAATGTATTCTATAACTCGATAATTCTATAACTCGATGGTCCCTTGAATATCGAGTTATGGAGAGTCGGCTGTAAAAATATAAAGTGAAATTTCTCAAATAAAAATCCTGGTATAACTAACACTGCGTTTCATACAAGAAATTCTGGAGAAACTTTTTTGTTTCATTTCTTACAGAACACTTTCATGTTTAATAAATGTCGCTTTCAAAAATGCTAATTTTCATATTCAATAGGTAAAACGGACATCAAATGCGACTGTTTGAAAAAAAAAATGATATTGGAGAACTTAATGGCAAACACCGTGCAACTCCCAAAGCAATTCCATCGACAGGATTATATGGGCGTACTTCAGGATTATTCCAAATTCAAGAAAACATTTTTTTCAATTCTCTGCATCTTTCCTGTTAATGAATCCAGAGGATTAAATTTGAAAAATATTTAATTTGAAAATTGTACTTGTTTTAATTAATTATGATTCGTGCTTTACGGCTAACCAGCCGAGTGGATGTATAACAACTACCCAAAAACTAAACATTACGTATACTTTGCAATTGGATGAAATTGACAAATTGATGTGATTTCACGAAAAAGTTACATATCTTCTCGGTGAGAATCGAACTCACGACTCCCTGTTCTCCAAATAGGTCGCGTTACCCCTACGCCACGAGAGGACTCATGGACGCAGAAATTGAAAGTTAAATTGTATGGGCGTGATTTTCAGACAGGAATCTTCAATAAAGAAATGTTGTAAGGTGGCCCTTTTATAACTGGAAAAATTCAACATGTTCACTTACACTTAAGTTACACCTCCAAAATTTGTTCTTTTGAACCCCAGGAGCTACTGTTACAGTCTGAGTGGAATCCGTCAACTCTAAAGGGGGGCTAAACGAGCTTGAAATTTATATGAAGAGAATCGACCAAAGTTATGGGAAAACCCGAGGGATAGTGAATTTCAGGTTCCCTATGTATTACTTTATTGTTCCTTATCGTAAAGACTTCTGGTTTGTCGCAGCCTCTGCTCCATTGATTGAAGAATCTTTTTTTTTCTCTGTTCGGATGCGCCACTGCGACCAGTATTTAGATCTATTGTGGCATTACCCGTATCCTTAATATATAGTGTACACAGCTAAAAATATGTTGTAAATTTAAGTCTGTGTGCATGTACATATTTGGAGCATCAAAATAAACTGTAATGTCAACGATAAATCGCTTATTTTTCAATCAAATGCACTTTTAATTTACACAATCATGCAACATTCAAGCATCTTTGGTTGAAAACTACACGAAATGCCGTAAAAATAGATGAATTTGGTTTATTTTTAATCTATGCCTCAGTTTACACTACATTGGAATTTAAATATTTTTATCTGTGTATGTCGCATTACTCCATTTCCATTAATAGGTAATCAGAGGCGCGTCCACGTTCGGAACCATGGGTAGGACAAACGTAAGCCTTCTTGTGAAGCTAAGATAAATTCTAACCCTGGGCTGGAAATTGAAAGTTATTATATGTTAGGAGCTCAAACACAAAGCGGTGTATGTGACATTTCGGTCGATTTGAGTTGAGTTGAGTTGAGGAAATTCTTCTGTTTCCAAGCGTTCTAACGATATTTTCAGGTGCTTTTTCCGCTCAACTAAAATTTAGCATAATTCTTGGAAGACTAGTCTGTTTTTTTTTGACTCCCATACAATTTTATAAAATGAAAAAATACTGAAAACACTTCAAAGTAGATCATCACAAAACCAGGTTTTTGTCACTAACATCATTTTGCTTCTAACCTCTCAATTTCATGCCAGCCTTTACCACAAGACTGAGGTGCTTATTCTGCGCGGCGTGTGAGACGAGTCGAATGAGGTGACAATTGTCGACTCGCTCCCATTTGATTAACATTAGTCGTCTCACGTTACTCGAGGTGAGAGTTACTCGTCTCACCTCACACGCCGCGCTGAATAAGCACATAAGAAAGCTTTCGTTGGGGTGGTAGCGACTGAGTGCCTAAAAATAGGAAATAGAAGACGTAGAAGAGATGTAAAAGGAATTAAAAAGAGACCAAACAGGAACCAAGAAAATAAAATCAAATCTAATAGGAACCAGGGGTAAAGAGTTTGACTCTTCATAGCATCAGAGCAGATATTTCTCTAATAACCTGGATTTTGGAACAGAAATGTAATTTTTTTTTTTAATATTTCAGATTTCATCTGAATTCCTCCAAAAATTCTTCGAGAAATTTTTCAAGAAAGTCATAACTCCTCCAAGATTTTATCCAGTGATTCATCCATTTACCTGGGACATCCTTCACGATTCCCGGTTAAAACGAAAGTTTTTTCAGAAATTTTTCCAAGAATGTACCAAGGAAAATTTTCTGAAAAATGAATCTATGAGGTATTCCTAAAAAAACTTATAAAGTTACCTCTGACAAAACTTGGGTAAGTTCTAAAGTCACCCTTAATGAACAAGAATCTCTGAAATAACTCCTAGACTCTTAAATAAATTTAAAATAATTTGCCAGATAATTTGCTAAGATAACAAAAAAATCAATAGAATCTCGGGATAGTATTCTGCGGGATTTTCTAAAGAAATTTCTGGAAAAACATTGCACAGAAACTCTATAGAAATTTGTGGACTAATCGGAGGAATTATGGTAAAAATTGCTGTATAAACTAGTGTGAAGACTTAAATGAACTTTTGCAGATTGCATGGGATTTTTTTTGAGAAACTTTTTCAAGAAATGTTTGGTAAAACTGTAGGAGTAATACTTGGATGAATTTCTGGAAAAAATCCTAGAAACAAAATATATTTGTTCAAAGAATCCCTCAAGGAACTTTGGACTTCAGGAAGGAAACATGAATGGATTCTTGAAGGAATCCACATGAACAGGTAGAGAAATTTTTGCAGGATTTCTTGAGGACTAACAAGTGGATAATTCGGCTGAAGGATTAGTGGAAAAATCTGGAGGAAACTCTAGCATAGTTTTGGAAAAAAATCAAAGTATTACCTGAGAAAATTACTGGAGGTAGTAGCTTTGGAGTTCTCAAGGATTTCCTGGAGCATATTCTGGAGAAATTTTTCTAAGTATCCTTTGAAAAATTGCTAAAAGAATTTCTGGGAGAAATGGTTGATGTGGAAGACCCTGAAAGAATTTTGAATATAATCACTATGATCATTCCTGAAGATTCTTGGGAAATCTGATATGAAATTCATGAAAAGCCTGTTGAACTCGTTATAGCCTCTGCCTTTCTTTAGAGCCTGTACTATTCTTCATCAGGATTCAATGCAAGCAGAATAAGCAAAAAGAGAGACTTTAGAGAAATGAAATAGATACTCTAAAGACCTTCCGTTAAAAGAAGCGACTTCTTGCTTTTACTACCAATGTCATTGTTTTAATTTTCTCATTTATTTCTAGACAACAAATGGATAAACAGCAAATATTCGGTGAATTTGAGTATTTTTTTTTTCTTTGCGCTGAAGAAACCCGGCTATTCGCAAAAGTTTTCAGGAAAAACTGAAGATGCTTGAAAAATGCTTCATTACACAGAAACTCCAAAAAAATATTTCGCTGAAATTCCTTGAACAATCCTGTAACTGGTATTAGATTAACCCATTACTTCATCCAAAGATTCTTCAACAATCTTCTGATAATTATCTATGGATGTTCCAGAAACTTTTCAAGTATTACTTGCTCACGGCAATTTGTCCCAGAACCAGAACATATAAAGGGTTGGCCCCTGGGAGGGAAAAACCGATACGAAATTTATGTACCTCAAGGTTATTGGAAGTACACAAAGACAGTTCCAATTCCAGGATAGCTTATTGAGCACAAAGAAAACAAGCTAGTCCATTCCTCTGCAGACAGCTACTGACTCAATTAGCAACTGCTGTTCCTTTTATTTCATCCAGGTATCTACAATTCATTTCCACTAAGTACCTCTAAATACTACCACCGACGATTCCCGTATATTCTACCTACGGGTGCGACACTACAATCTCAACAAAGGTGAGCCGAGATTCTGCTGTTACGAACTGTCACTGTGAGCCCAGATCTTAAACAATGGACAAACATGATAAAAGCGCGTAATTCATCAAAACATATTTTTGCATTTTATCAAATGTGACAAAAATTCGATTGAAAGGCTTTTCATGCTGATTCAAAAGTAATGCCACGATAGCACCTTTTATTCTGATTGAATATAATGTATTCAAATACTCATAATTTTACTTTTTCCAATAAAAACGAAAATTAACTGCATAGAAAACTTTGGCCCTTTTTCCATGTTTGTCCAGAAAGATCGAAGGTACACAACAAAAGAAATCTAGCGATTTTCATCAAGTTTGCCTTGATTGTCGTTGGCAAGTTGGAGATTTCTTGAGGTTTGAAATAACTTTGTGCCATATTTCGTGTATAGTATCGGTGCCTCCCTCCCAGGTACAAACCATGTCATACTTTACAAGGCATGAGAATACAATGAAAATCCTCACGACGTTGATCGTGTTTTGTTTTGAGAATCGTGGGTAGGACAATCCTATGACTGTCCTACCCAGGTGTTTTCGTGCTTAGTGCATGTCCTACCTGTCCTACTCACTTCCCGCGCCACTGTAGGTAATGAAGCATCGATTTCTGTACGGTTCTTGTTTTGATTCCTCAGATATTTGTAAAAATAGACTATGATGAAAAGGTCCCGCTATTTACACCCTTCACAGAAATTTACATCTCAGCGAAGGCGCGCCTCTTAGCAAACATAATCGGTTAAATTTCTGAGGAACCAAATCGGTACTACTGATATTTGACCATGCAACGAAACTCTAGTCACATCCTTGTTTCGCTTTTAGTTTATTCCCAGAAAAATACTAGAAAAGGGGGCTTTATGCTAGCAGCAAAACAGAATCAAGCTAAAAAATTTGTTTAGTAATCAGAATTCACGTAAGTCCTTACCAAAGCTTAACAGTTCTTGTTGAGTTAATACTCATGATTGTTATCTTGGCTTCAAGTGTAGTCTCTTACTGACCAACTCCGAGTCTTTAACAATCTGCTAGGAAAATAGATTAATTTTCAGAAACTGTTGCCAGTAACAAGGACTTTGTACCGCGAATCCTTGAATTACCAGTACATATTACCCTAGCCCGACAAACAAGATGAGACTAGGGTTTAAATTGGTAAATCTTACCCCGTAACGCACCACGAAAAGGTGATCTACCTGTGTTACGGGTAAAGAATGAAGAATCTTCATACCAACAATAAAAGAAATTCATCGACAACAGCGCCACTTTACTCTATGTGATTGATATTCTTCAAACAAAATTCAAGCTCATTGAGTCAATCGAGCTACTTCTTATTAATATTTTTCTTCGTACTCTTTTTCTTGTTCTTATTTTTCTTATTTTTCTTGTTCTTCTTCATCTCCTTCTTCCCACATCAATGGGGAGTAGCGGTTTATTTTGGACTACAGAATATCTCCAAAATAAAAACAGGAGTTTCCACGAATACGAGCTTTATGATCATGATGAAATGTATTCACTCTCTATGCGGGAGACTTCAGAAGGTTAAGCAAACCGTAAAATATTGTGAGCATAGATTGCAACTGGTAGCTCAAGAAAAAAAGGTCTTTTACATTTCTCACACACTACACTTTATAGCATATCTTTACAGCTATAATTCTACTGGGATAATACCTGATTCCCAGTTTCTATTCTTCCGAATAGACTAAATGCTCTATTTGCCAAATGATGAATAATTGTAGAAACTAAGAAAAGTACTATATGGTCTGGAAAGTCGAAATTTCCCTACCGAAAAGATGCCATTCAAGTTAGAAAAAAATATTCATAATTAAATTCGAAGTCGTCTAAATGAGAGGTTAGCAAACTGCACCTGGAACGCATTACTCCACGCAATGTTGCAATTTGCAGAAAAAACTCAATCAATAATTCGTCTGATGCAACCATTCCATCGCCAGTTTTGTTCATTAGATCAATGACCATCGATCGATTATCACGCAATCCCATGAAGAATTGCAAAGTTTGGTACGCATTCGAAATTCCATTGATGCTTTACCGCCTATTGGAAAATTTCTTAATGGTAGGTAAACGCTCGCAAAATCGTATGCCCACCATGATGTTGATCGTGCACACTTAGTTTCTCTCTTTTATCTACTGGCTGTGCTGCATTGTTTTATAGGGACAGGGCGATAAAGCGCTGATTGATGATTGTGGTAATGAAATGGAAAATCGACGTCTTCAGATTGCCCACTCAGAGGATGGGACCAGTCAGTGTGGCGGTTGGTTATGGTGGAATAATTGCGGTATCGATTGCAGAAACTGAATCTTATTAGTTATTATAATTATAATCCAGTTTTAGCTTTGTTTTTTGTTTTCTACTAGACCCGATGGAGGGGCGATACGTTTAATCAAGTTTTCTATTCTTAAAAGACTATTCTTTTGATTGATAACTTAGTGTATTCTTTTAACATTATTATTAGCTCGAAGTTGATAATATATCAATTAGAATTTTTCCTTTATTATTAAGCTGTTCGTTCTATGCAGTTGTTTCGCATAATTTCGCAAAGGTATATTAGGTCAAAAGTCTTAATGTCATATGTTCATTCGGCCAAACGTCCAAATGCCACCGCCCCCGTTATTTAGCTAAAAAGCTGCAGTAGTAGATTTGTATGAGATACACCTGTTACCGTTACACCTAATTTGAAGATACCTGTTTATAAAAAAATTTCAAAGTTAATAATATTCAAACACCAAATGTCGTTCGTCAACACGAATACTAAAAGCAGCAATTCTTTCCGTTTAGGGTCTTCATTCTTGCAAATTCTGAAGCGCGCATCGTCAACAAGACCCATCATTAAATATCGCCGGGAACAACCAGTCTCAAGCGATTTGGACATTTCGCAGTATAAATTGAGAAAAAAAAACATAAAACAGTTGAGACATGACTTGGACATGGACAAATTGCCATTGCTGTTCGTTGCCTTGTATCACATCAGAACACCAACGCCGACGGTTAAATTAATACCTTTCTTCTGGCAATGTGCAAAAATTGACAAGTTTTTTTTTTCGTTTGTGGTTTCTTCTCTTGATTGGCGCCTGATTTTCCGCTTGATGAACTAACGAGGCGTCATTGAGAGTTGTTTTGTTTTTGCCTTGGCAATCGTTTTGATGAAGGATAAAGTGAATTCATATGTTTTGTATTTTCATAGTGGGTTTTATGGGTGCATTGTTAATCATGGTGCCAACTTGATGGTAAATTGTTGTTGATGGATATGATCAACTAATTTTATGGTGCTTGAAGAAACTTAATTAATTGTTAAAGCTGGTATTTTTTTAGGAGAATTTATATTGATCATTGCTTACATCCATATGACTGAATTATTTGTTGTGTCGTTTCAAAAAGCTAAGGTCAACATTTAGTTCTAATGTGCTTGAAACTTCTTCATTTGTTACAAGTTCACAGCTTGTCAGAGCATACACTGCATAGAATTGAATGCAGACTCTTTCCGGAAGCTGACAACGTTGTCGTCAGTGGGCTAGTTCGTGCGTTTAACCACTGGGTTGGTCGAAAAATTGACCCCACAACAAGAGATATGGCAGAAATTCTCTGCTGCAGTGCCCTACACCCAACCAAAATGGCCATCTAGAGAGGAAGAGCAGTAACACGATGTATAAATCTATCCAGACAACTTAAACCACTCTATTTCCGCAAGGCGTAGACCCATTTCCCTTTCGTTTTCCGCTCCAGTCCATTCCGCACGATGATGTTGGTCTGGTCTGGTAGATAGGCGAGAGAAAAATAGTTGCGTCGGCCGGATGATATTTTATATTTTGAGAAAATAAAATTACACACAACGCTCATGCAGGGTGGTCCAGCGGTAGATACCAATCCCATTTCATACATATAAATCAACGGATGATGTGATTCAAGTGGCTTCAAGAATGGCTCCGGGCCATGAAACGTTTGTGCGCATCCAAAACAAGACGGTTGAGATTGAAACCAGGACGGTCAGGTTTAGAACTTCATCGAGAAGGCTACTATAAACTGAGATCAATGTTAACTGAATTGTTTCGATGAAAAACAAATTGATAAACCAACTTCTCATAAACAAATATTGTGCATATCAGCAAATATTGGGCCAAAACCTAGTCTAATAGTCTCAGCTAATAGTGATAATATTGTTATGAAGTGAAGTAAAGGAGAACAAAAGTGCGCACTTAACTTGACTCACAAGATGTCTATAGAATTAAAAGCATTGCGTTGAAGGCGCAACGTAGTAATAGATTATCTAAAATTTTATATCTACGGTGATTTACGGCTTCGACACCATTCGACTATTATCGGCAACCAAATTTCAAACGCCAAATATACAGTATTTTTATATCAAAATACACCAATGAAAACACTCAGATGATTCTCTGTTTTGTTCCGCTGACGAGATTTCCGAGACTGAACAAACAATTCCGCCAGAGATATCTATAATTCAAATGAATGGACCTCAAAATGCGGCTGATTTGGAGCTGCCGAAAAGATTCGCCTGTTCTTATGGGAAAACTGCCGAAGAGAATGAGGGTGCCGACAATAGTCACACTGAGAAGAGTTGGTCCAAGCTTTTTAAAATCTTTCCAAAAAGCTTCCTACAAGTATGTCGGTGTGAATCGATAGAGGATTGAGCAGCACATAAATGTAAACAGACCAACACGTAATTTGTCTGCTGATGTCGTAGAAAATAACAAAAGCGAGAATACGTCAATTCCCCTTCTTTAAGAAATATAACGTGCAGTACTACAAATCAAATGCAAACTTTTGCCCATAGTGGAGAAAAACAGTTCGCGTTGTACGGTCAAAAGTTCACACTGACTAAACGACAAGATTATGACGCATTTGCTTTCTTTGACCATGGAACGTCAAGAAGAAATTCATGACATTATGTCTCTTAAGGGGACAGGGGTTGAAATTCTCTGTCATAATGTGTTATCTCTTAGTTTTTGTTCGAATCTCATGTAGAACGCTTGCTTGTGCTTGCTCCATGGCAGAACGGCTGAGCATTTATTTCTATCCAAAATGACAACGTATGAAAGGGTTCACCCGCACGATCATTTAGTTTTGAACATTTAACCAATTTCAAACTATCAACTAACACGTCTGTAGGACTTCGAATTTGAAATGATTGTGCTTCGATTTTCGGGGGGAACGAAAGAACGACTTTATTCGCTCTACTGAATATTCGCGACGATATACAGTGTGATGTGGTAAAGGGTTTATTTGTAACTGAGTTAGAGCTCTGATGGCTATCGAGTTTTATCGATAAGCGGGAAGATGGTATACAGATAGTATAGTTAAAGATTCAAAAACGTCTTTTACTAAAAGTACTTATTTTTTGCGCCAAAGTTATTCAATATTAAAACATAACTTTTCAAAATGACTCAAAATACAACTTAATTTATAAATCTGTAGTACTTTGATAAAATTGATTGTGTTTATAACTGATGAATAAGGTGTCAAACACACACAGTGATGCCAGTGTTTATGTTTCGTGCGCTGAAAAAAACCCACTGCGAACTTTTGTCCCGTATGAACTATTGCCCCAAATTACTTCACTCCTTGTGATTGTCAACAAAAAATATCAATAGCTAGTGTTAAATCTCGGTAGTCGTTAGTTTAATTCAATTAATTAGTGAAAAGAAAACTTAAAAACAAGCTTTTCAAATTTCCTTTTTAAGGTTTCATAAAAAAAAAATCTCTCTTATGTGCATAAACGCTAATTCTAGAGAAGTTGCTCGTACAGCATGTAAAGAATCTACGGTAAGAATCCTTGAATGTGTAAACGGATACAAAATTTATGGAGAAATGTATAAAATTCCGGTACAATTTCATGGACGAAAATTTAAAGGAAATCGTGGATGAGCCCCAGGGATTCAAAAAAGAATTTCTAGATAAAAGTACAGAAGACACGCTGAATAGAAATTTTGAAAATTAATCTGGGGGCACTATAGGTTAAACTTCTGAAGAAACTCTGTAGGGTTTTCACGAAGAAAGTTCTTTAACACTTCAGTTGTCGCGCTGTTGTATCTTGTACAACACAGGTAAAAAAAAACTCACTTTTCGTACACAGCAGCAGCGCACAGAGGAGCACCTAGAACAAATTCGTGGCCATAATTTCGATTTTGAAAAATTGAGATTTTTGATCCCGCTATATATTTTAAAGATAGCTAATAGTATGCCGCATGTTGTGGCTACATTGAAAAGACGTCAAAAAGCTTTGAAAAATATGTTAAAAGAGTTCAAAATAGCAGATTTTTCAATGGTGTTTTCATGTTTTTATATTATATGATCAGAATTATTGTTTCCATGTGGACATTTTTCCAAAACAAACAAATATTTGTTACTGAACTTTTTGTTTATGAATACAAAAAGAGTTTCTGCATAAAATTTTGCAAAAAACATTTTTTATTTGTTTATTTTCAAGGCAATTTTGCACAACAGACTTTTAGTCATTTTTCGTAAACTTCAGTATTGAAAAAGTTACCTTATACGGCAATATCCGGCAAAGTTTCGACCACAGTGTGAAACTTACATATTTTATCTTTCAGTTACAGCATAAAACCCTTCCGCATATTTCCGCACTTGAAATTTTAAGCGTTTTGAAAATATCAATTTTTTATCATTTTTTTTTCGAATATTTTTAGCCCGCTCTTCAAAAACCTTCTATCTATAAAAAATTGAAATGCATGCTCTCAATGCGTTTGTTCAATGTGATATACGAGAAAATTATAATTGAAACATTTTTCTTTCATTTGCATAAGTGACTTAAGTAAAATTGTTAATCTCATAAATAACGTATATCACAATTTTTACACATGACATCGCCAAATCAGATTATGCAAATTTTTAAAATAAAAAGAGATGCTTTGATGTAAGAGACACAATGGTGCCATGGTTTAAAACTCCATGTTTTTTTAACTTCTTCTTTTTCTTCTTCTTCTTGAAATCACGTCCTCACTGGGACAGAGCTTGCTTCTCAGCTTAGTGTTCAATGAGTACTTCCACAGTTATGAACTGAGAGCTTGCTTTGCCTAAGTTGCCATTTTCGCATTCGTATATCGTGTGGCAGGTACGATGATACTCTATGTCCAAGGAAGTCAAAAAAATTTCCATTACAAAAAGATCCTGGGCCGAACGGGAATCGAACCCAGACACCTTCAACATAGCTTTGCTCTGTAGCCGCGCACTTTAACCACTTAGCTAAGGAAGGTCTATAAAACTATGCAATTTAAATATGGGAGAATTTGAAGTAACATTAATAGGTTTTCAGAAATATCGTAATTTCGGTTGAAATGAATAATTATTCCCGTTTTTTCCTGTTCATTTTAATGTTGACAATGCCAAACAACTAAATACAGGAAAACAAGTACGGCGGTAAACCTCACTGGCTCATGTACCGAAATTTTCTAACAAATGTGGTGCTTAAAATAATCTCTCAAATAAAAACTGGGGGGATTCCATTCCGGGGTGAAATTGATCACTTGTGAATGCAATTATTTTGAGTTTTTGAAATTACTCTACATACTGAATTCCGGCTCCCTGAATACTAATATGATACTCATTGGTACGAGTTTTGATGCTGAAATCTGGTTTGGAGATGTAGTTTAGGCATCCTAACAAACTTTTAGGCTGTTTTTGAATGTTTGTCTATATCGTACCGTACATGATTCTTGAATTTTACATTAGTTTCATAGAAATAAACATTCTTCAACACAAAAAAAATCTTCACAACACTCGAACCAACAATAGTCAATAACGTTCGTGCACGCCATCGTTTGAAAAAAAAAAATGACAGTAGAGTCCTTTTCATGGAGTTTTATGGTCCCAAATTTCAGAAATGACGGGTATCTAAAGGATTTTCAATGAACTTGAAAGTTATGTGCCGAGTGATTAGAAACCGTGGCTACAAAGCAAAGCCTTGCTGAAGGTGTCTGGGTTGGAATCCCGGTCAGTCAAGGATCTTTTCGTAACGGAAATTTCCTTGACTTCACTGGGCATAGAGTATAATCGTACCTGCCGCACGATATACGATTGCGAAAATGGCAACTTTGACAAAGAAAGCTCTCAGTTCTTCTTCTTCTTTCTGGCGTTACGTCCCAACTGGGACAAAGCCTGCTTCTCAGCTTAGTGTTCTTATGAGCACTTCCACAGTTATTAACTGAGAGCTTTCTATGCCAATTGACCATTTTTGCATGCGTATATCGTGTGGCAGGTACGAAGATACTCTATGCCCTGGGAAGTCGAGAAAATTTCCAACCCGAAAAGATCCTCGACCGGTGAGATTCGAACCCACGACCCTCAGCTTGGTCTTGCTGAATAGCTGCGCGTTTAACGCTACGGCTATCTGGGCCCCTCTCAGTTAATAACTGTGGAAATGCTCATAAGAACACTAAGCTGAGAAGCAGGCTCTGTCCCAGTGAGTGACGTTAATGCCAAGAAAAAGAACCAATAAATAACATGATTTTATATTCAAGGAAATAGGAGTTGTTCCAGCTGTAAAATTTTTGCTTAATTATGAAGGAATTCTTATGAATATTCGTCTACTTTGTCATTAATTCTAAGACTGATGGGCTTAGGCTTACTCCTAGTTTTGTTGACGCGATTCACATTTGAAAAATATCTATAGTCAAAATTATCCGTTTGTAATATCTTGAAATTTTTTGATCAAATTTTTTTGTGCAAATGAGGCATACATATTTTTTTTTGCAAAATGCATGGAGAAAAAGTTTCAGATAAAAAGTACCAGCCAATTTTATTATTTCATAAAAAAGAAATTTGATTTTATGAACTTCAAATGCAATATTGCATTATATTCTTTTAAAAGAAAAATAATTCCTGAAAAGAAATTTCTAAGAATAATTATAAAAAATGTTTGAGCTGGAATATCCAATAACTGTTAAAATTCTAATTATTCGACGATTGTTTACCCTCTCGGCGAGCTAGAGGCGCATCAAATTATGCTGTACAAATCTATTTTCCATCTGTTGCTAGAATATTCAAATGATTGGTCATCAAAAATGAACTCAAAAACTATTTGTCTTCAACGGCTTCTTTTTTATACGAACATACACTGATATGAGGATAATTGTCCTGAAACGGTTCGAAATTAATCCTAACTGATTTATAACAGTTTTTTAGTCTCTAATCAAGTATGAGCAGACCATTTAGGGGAAAAAATAATTTTGGCCATGATTTACCCAAATTACTCTTGTGTGCAGCGTGGTGGTTCTGACGGTGGCAAACCGCGCGACGATTGTAAGGTTTATAAAAACTTTTAATTCGTATACAGTTCTGCATCCAATTGCGGGATGCTTCATGAGCCGGCTATTGGATGTAGCACCTTTTTAACAGTGTTTTTGGACTACATTCAGATTTTCCGGTTAGAATGCATAATTATGACGGCTTCTACATTCTTCATGTTAAAAAGATGTCAAAGTGGTAATTTCAGGATGAATTAATGCCACTGCCTTGGATTCGAAACGTTCAGGCAATTTGAATCAACATTGGGCATTATGACAGATTTCATTCGGTTATTCACTTCTTCGGTCGAAAATTCAATGTGCGAACCCAGACACCTTTAGCAACGCTTTGCTTTGTAGCCGCGGACTCTAACCTAACCACTCGGATAAGAAAAGTCCCATTCATTGAACGTTACGGTGCTTCATTGAAGTCATCTTCAGGGAAGTAAAAGAGCAAGCCTCAACCAAGAGTCCTGCCGTTGAAAGTTTTCAATTAGATGTGTTTTAATCAGATGTTTTGATAAAAGTTAAAAAGCAGACACCTTTAATGCTTCCTGTAGAAGATTTGTCCTTTGTAGGAAGCACCACACTAGACAACGGACTAGCATGCAACGCCCAGTGGTACAATCGGAAAATGTTCCTGACGAAAAGTTTCCCGGACTGAAGCGGGAATGTGGGTTCCTCCTTGACACGATGCAGAAAAATGCTTGGTAACACTAACCGCACGGCCACGAAGCCCACATCGTCATACTACAAGGAGTGTTTGCTCTGTATCGAGCGATGGGACTCAATCATGAAATTTGTCAATATTAAGGTGAAGATAAATCGAAGCCAAGCCTAAAATTTTCAAGAGCACAAATCTGGAGAACCGAACACCCGTTTGAGCTGAAAACTTAATCGATTGGTCACCGCCAGCTAGTGATCAATCGATTAAGTTTTCACCCCAAACGGATCTCCAGATTCGTGCTCGTGAAAATTTGAGGTTTGGCTTTGATTCATCTTCACCTTAATGCACCCCGATAATACAAAAACATAGAACAAGATGTGTCCACATGGGATGTAAAGCCAACGTACGAAGAACATATTCAACATTATTTCCCAAACCACAGCCTGATAAAAACTGCGTAGGTTAGAAGCACCGGTTTTGGCCATACGCCAGTTGTAGCCATAGTGGATTATACACCGTTTTACATAGCCAATCAGCATGAAACTTTTTGTGTTCAGTAGATCCCATTCATATGATAGAGCTTCATTCATTTACTCGTCCAAATTGATTCAAGACGTAAGAAAAACAATGCATTTTCTTTATAATTTTAACTCCCATACAGCTAATTTGGCCAGGGCACTCCTAATATGGCCACTCTCATGAGAAATCAATGCAATTGGCCAATTTAGGAACCGAAGTTAAATCTATGTCCAAAACTGGTTCCGTTGGTCTATATTGACCAACGGGATTCTCAAAACGAAAAACATGATTTAGCTCAGCTTTGATATTTTACACACATAATATGGATTGAAAGCTTGCATTTAACATATTTGTAGTATAAATACGGCTTCCCATTTAATTTTTATTGATGTTTTCTCTTAGGCTGACCAAAACCGGTGCTTTTACCCTACTGACAATTTTGTTCGAAATTAGCGCTGCGAATTTTATGGTGCGACAGTTATGCGTAGAAATACAATAGCGGGACAGTTATGCGTGAAAATTCAAAAATGGGACAAATTGACTTGGTTTGCTTTTCATTGAGTTTCCGAACAAAGTTATTGTTTGGGTATTCTTCATGTAAAAATGCTGTTTAATGGCAAAAAGTAACATGGGACAATTATGCGTATAATGGCAACGAATGGTTAGCAAATCTCAAGCCCCAGCACAGTTTGATGCAACTCAAGAATAAAATTCTCTCTTGAAACTAATCAGAGTTGTCAATTGGTGAAAATATGACTTACAATTGCACTGAATAGCAACGCAAAAAGCGCGGAGTCTGTTTGCAACATATTTAAGTAATATCGAAATTGCTTATTTGTTGCAAAATACTCAGAAGAAGAAAAAAATGAAAACATAAACATGAACGAGAATCGAACTTCCGACCTCAAGATTACCAATCTTCACCTCTACTCACTACTCCAACAGCTCTTCGAACATTTGCTTCGCCAATGCACTATAAAAGCGACCACATGGCCCATTGATCAAAGCTTGTTGCTTATAACTTGACTGCATCCTTCGGAATACAAGTTCATTACTGGCGAAATTAGGCCACGCCTGAAAAAATCTAAACTTTTCGCAAAAACTTCCGCGCAACACTTGAGAAACACCTTTTAAACAAACAAACTGTTGGTAGACCATGTTTTCTTTGTTAGATGATACGAAAGGTCATTGGCGTAGGAACAGGGGGGGCCAGGGGGGCCTGGCCCCCTCCAGAATCATCCAGGCCCCCCCCAGAAATTTTGATGATAGTAAAAATTAAAAAAAAATAACATGAAGCAAAATCTTATGAATCAGGTACATGACTCTTGTTATGGACAAAAAATCTCTTCAGAAGTTACGTTATTTGAGAGAAACCCGTGCTTGGTTTTTACAGCATCAGCGTGGCGGTTTTGACTTCGGTGAATCGTGCGACAACCGAAAGCTTAACTGTCCGGCTTTCGATCGAATGATTATTGTTAGAACTAGCTTCTTGTTATATGCGATGAGCGCAATTTTTCGCCATCTCCGTTGCAAAAAATACCGTGATACAAAAAAACGTATCTAAATGTCCTGGAAACGTGCTTCCCAAAATTAGTTTTTTTTTTAATAATCCAAACAATGCTGTTTCAGCATAATTCACTGCATTCTGATTTCTCATTTTTTTCGAGGATACCCTGCTCGAGGTGTCCGGTGAGGATGATTTCCCTTATGAGAATTTGCTAAAGAAATCCATACATTAACTTCAATTCGTGTAAAGACCGAAAAAAGAATTGGTAAAATAGACAACATTACTAAAGGCATTTCTCAAACAATACATAGCGGGAATTTTTATCAAAAAATAAGACTTAACTTTTAAGAAATTTCGGCATGATTAAGTTTTCTTCAGTCGAATGGCAGAAATTTAACCTGGTGTGAAAAACGTAACAAAATCGTTCATTCTAGCAATAAAATCTCTCTTTGATGTTGATTCAACTTTTCAAGTATTTTCGCATGAATAAATGTATTGCTATATTATTTCAGGAAAACTTATTATTTCATAAATTATTTGATTAATTTTCAACAGATTTGTAGTACAATTTTTCATAAAACTTTTCGATATTCTTTATAGAATTTTACTCTAATAAAATTCCTTAAGGAATATTGAAGGGTAGCTTTAGAACTTTTGCAAATCTTTTGGAAATTAGTCAAACAATATTGTGGGACTTTCAAAGCGAATTCGTCCTGGTGGTCATGCATTCCTTCTAGGTCTACTTTTTATTAGCGAATTGATTCCGGAATATGCTCCCGGATTTACCTGAATAATGTTAATTATTCTTTCAAATGTTCAGTTTTCCCTCGTATTTCCTCCAAAAAATCATTGATTCTGTCAAGTCTAATACAGAGACCTCGCTGGAAGTTCTACTAGAAATTCTTCTGTAAAATTCTTAAAATAGTTTTCCCACAAATTTTATTACAAATTCTTCCGTGAAGTTCATCAAAAGTCCTCAAGAAATGTTTCAAATATAAATCACAAATTGCGTCATAAATGTTTTTTTAGAAATTTTGCTTTAAATCCCCGGATTATTCAAGAATTGAAAATATTTTTTTTGAAATGGCCCTTGCCTTCGAATCATAAGAAGAAATTTGTTGAAAAATCCCAGGAAAACTTTTGCTTCCGAACATAGTTGTAAAGGAATCTGTAGAGAAACATTAAACATGAAAAGAAGAAAGGACTTAGTAATATATTCACCAAGGAAATTGTTTTTGATTTGAATTTTTGAACGATACGAGGGTGGAATTCCAAGAGGCTTTTTGACAGAAGATGATCTTGATGGAACTTCTTGAGAAATTTTTTTTATTTGTAAATCCATTAAATAGGGTTTAACTATCCTTTAATTTACCTCTAGAGGAAAGATTATAAATTATCGTTATTGCCCATCTATTTTTTGTTGTTTCTCCTTCTTTCACATGATGCTTTAAGAAACTTCGTACAAAAATCTTTCCATACTCCAAAAAGCAACATTTTAAATAATCTAGAAAAGGGTATATTATGAGAGTTTTAAATATTACAGATTTCTTCTTCGTATGGTTCCTGATTTCTGAGTGTCCATCAGGAATTCCTCAACAAATTTTCAAAGTAATGCAAATGTTTCACCCATGGTTTAAATGCATGAAATCTTACATTACGAATTTTACCACAATATATCTTTGGTAATGTGCTTAAAACTTGTGGTAAACTTCTATAGAAATAGACCCTTCAAAAAAGTTTGTTTGGAATTTCTAAAGGTAGTAAAAAATAGGTTCTAGATAGATAAATAGCTACTATAATTCTACATCAATATATTCACCATCATGAAACATTGGAGTGCATATAAAATATTATCTAAGATTTAAGTTACAAACCTTTTCAGTAAAAATTCGATCCGTTTCAACACCAATTATTTTCTATTATCAAAGAAGAAGAAAAAAGAACAAGAACTTTTGTAGTAGATCCTACAAAACCACTTAAGCTTTTCAATGAGGTATATTGTCAACAAGTTTCGGAAATTTTACGGTTTAAATCTTGAATTTCATTACAGGAATTCAGATTTCTTTTTAAATTATATTTAAGCTGCAATTATTTAAGATATTACCACCAAATTTCTTTTGAACCTATTTTTATGGTTTTTTTTTACATCTGATATAAGTAAAGTAAAGTAAAGCAATCCATGAAAATATTGCGATATTCCTGGAGTAGTGTTTGAACCAGACAAATGAGGAGTAGATAAATTTGTAAATGTTATTTATAGAAGAATCCTTAGATTACTATTCGGAAAAAATTGAGTTAATTCTAGAACCTGAAAGGATACTTGATGGAACTTCTGGAGAAAGTTTTCGAGAAGTTCAATCTTAGTATATCTGATGAAATTTTTTTCAAAAATTTCTCAAGTGAATCGTTAGAGCGGCTAGAAAAATCTCTAGAAAATACTTAGATGAATATCTGGTATTTTTTCGGGACAATCATAGGGAAACAATGATATAATTCTCAAAGAAATCCCTGAAGTAATCACGAATCTTTGAGTTGTTTCGCGGAAGAGCTTTTGAAACAACAGTTGAACTATTCATCTAAGACTTTATTGGAATGATAGAATTCTTGAAACATTGCTTAGTTAGTCATTTCCAAAAAAAATATATACATATTTTCGATAGAGAGCTCCTTGATTTTAAAGAGGTCTTAAAATATATATCTGTGAAAAAATACAAATAGATCTGCACAGAGTATTTTTGAGAAAACATGAACAACATTTTCCCAATTGAATTCTTTTTGATTGCTCATGAAATTCAAGTGGAACATTACGAGGAGTACTTAGAGTAACATCTGGGAGATTGTTTCTTGCAGGAAGTCTGGATAATTTTTGCTGTATTTTTTTTTTTAACAATCCTGTAGAGAAACTTTAGAAAGAATTTCAAAAGCAAAGTTGGAAAAACTGTTGGCGAACTCTCTTTAGAATTCGTGGAATGAATCCTTGCTTGGTGATCTTGAAGATGGTTTTGGTGAGACTTCTAGAATTCAGTAATTCTTTAAAATCCGAAACAAATTATTAATGAACAAAACTGAAGACTTTAAACTAACAATTGGAATTTAAATGTAAAAAGTACGTAGAGGACCTTCCAGGAGAAATGATTCAAAGAATTTCTAAAACATTCTCTGGCAGAATTTTTCAATAGATTTTTAAGAAGTTCGATAGAGATTTTTCAAGAAATTTTCTGGTGAGGTCAGAGAGTCTGGGAATCTCAGAAAGAACTCAGTGAAAACTGGTAAAAGAGTTCTTGAAAAAGGAATGAACAGTACGAAAATATTTTTTGAGGAAATTCCCGTAGGAATTTTCAGATGAATCCCTTTAAAGCACATGGTTGAATATCTGAAAAAAATCGAGGAAGAATAACCAAGGACAGTTTTTTTGCTAACATTCTTGAAGGATTTTTGACTGGATTACAAAAGGAATGAATCTTTTCCGTAGCGAAAATTGAAATTTACAAATATCACTGCCATGAAATAAGACAAAATAACCAATACCAATCTCATAAAACAACGAAATATGTGAAAATGTTGAATTTACTACAGATATAATTTCTGTTAAACAAATATTTGCCAGGCCCCCCCTAGGCCCCCTCCAGAAAAAAATCCTAGCTACGCCAATGCGTAAGGTGCAACTCAACCATATTGCAACTGGATTGAATCAAACAAACTTCTAGCTGTCATACACGAAGTTTAGTGCAACTTTCCCGCAACTGAGATGAATCTTCTATGGGAACGAAAATTGAATGCAAGTTGCGGATGCTTTAAATGAAAGTAATTTGAAACATAACATTAACACCGGCATTTTGGGAGAAGTTTCAAGAGTTTGTTTGAAATTTTGCTGAAAACATCTTGATAAATTTGACTTTATTGCTATTTGCAGCAAATATTGTCGTTTCAAAAATGTTGAACGTCAAACGAGCAGTAAAATGCATGTTCATTGGAACGGCAATGAAACTGAATGAGCCTTGATATTGATATGGAACCGAACTAGAACCAGATAAGTTAGAGATGCTTTTATTGATACGCGATTGAAACCATTTTTGAAAAGCATTTCTTTGGAAGATGTTTCGCGTGCTACTTGGGAAATTTCTGTGCAACTTCGATTGTTCTGGTCAATAACGGAGTGCAACTACGAAACGATCATCCATGCTCATGCTCATGCTCAATAGAACGCCATCTTTATATTAAAGGGAATATGAGATCAAGGACCATATTGTGTGATCATCTTCGGTAAGTAGGCCTTGACCGGGCTACAGGTCTTTTTTCTGCGCTTGTCATTTTTTTTCTACTTTCAGCTGATTTTCAACTCCGAAGCTTTGCAATTTGAGGCGTTTGGATTTTGTGTGCAGATCACTTGGATAGAAGGTGCCAATATCGGTTGTATCGTTGGAAAGCTTCAAATAGCAAGGCTCCTCGTAGGTGTTGGTGATTCCAGCCGTTAACGTTGCTGTTGTTGGTGTCGCCGAAGTTGATTGAAGCTCTATCCTTGGTTGCCGTTCAAGAGTTTCAATTCAAGCATTTGGATTCAAGTTTTCGTCGCTTTTGTTGTTTTTGGACGTTTCGCTAAACCTTGAGTATAGTTTTATCTTATTTATCTATTTCTTTAATTGTTCTTGTTTACTTGGTAGTCCTAGTAATTTTTTTTTTTTTTTGGTTATAAGTTTCCATTATGGAAACTGACGGGGATGAGGGAGAACCCAAAGAAAATAATAATTGTTCTGAATCCTCTTCTTCGACCAAACCTTTCCGTGTAAAAGTATACCCTTCTAGTTTTCCTGGGCCTTTTGTCGTATTTTTTCGAAAAAAGGAGAAACCCATTAATGTTTTACTGATTTCCTCTGAGATTTATAAAAAATATAAATCTGTGAAGGAAATCAAAAAAATTTCTTTGGACAAATTGAGAATAGTTTTTGGATCACGAGATGAAGCTAACGCTCTCTTGGAATCCAAATTATTTTTTAATTCCTATCGTGTGTATGCTCCTTGTGAGTCATGCGAAATAAATGGAATTATATATGATGAATCATTAAACTGTGATGACATTAGGAATCATGGTTCAGGGTTTTTTAGGAACAAATCCATTTCTCCTGTCGAGATTTTGGATTGTGTTCGGTTATCAAAATTATTTATTGATGGAAATGATTCCAAATATGTTCACTCGAACTGTATCAAGATTACGTTTTCTGGATCTGTACTTCCAGACTACGTAAATGTTGATAATGTAATTTTTCGCGTGAGACTTTATTACCCAAAGCTCATGCATTGTGACCGATGCCTTCTCTTTGGTCACACTTCAAATTTTTGTTCAAATAAACAAAAATGTTTCAAGTGTGGTGAATTTCATTCTTCATCCACTTGTAAAAATGTATCGAATGTTTGTATTTATTGTAAACAGAAACACAATTCTTTGAAAGAATGTGCTGTTTACATTGAAAATCAATCAAAATTTAATCAAAAAATTAAAAATAAAAATTCTTTGTCTTATGCTGAAGTAATGAGATCCACTGATAACATTGCTTCTACAAATACTTTTGAAATTTTGTCAGATGATGATGGTAAAGTAGACCAAGAAAATTTTGGTAATTGGGTGTACAAACCTCCTAGTAAAAGAAGAAGAATTAACATTAAAACTTCTAAAAATCATAATCAATGCTTCGAACCTCAACCATCTACTTCTTTTGATATGAGCTTTCCACCCTTAAATGATACTGTTTCTTCTAAAAATATTCCTGGATTTCGTAAAGTAGATACTGATCCTACTTCTAACAGTAAAAATCAAAATTCAAATAATTTTCCAGAGGAAAAAGTAAAAGAAGATACTGGTAGATCAGTTTTGAACATTTTAGAAGAAATAGTAAAATTTTTGGGATTGAGTGATTTTTGGAAAAAAATAATTAAATTATTTTTACCTATATTGGCTACTTTTTTAAATAAATTGAATTCTTTTGGCCCTCTTTTATCTTCATTTTTCTCTTTCTAATGGCTTCAATAAATATTAATAATTTGAACGTTCTACAATGGAATTGTCGAAGCATTATTCCAAAAATTGATAGATTGAAAGCTTTGATAAGCGGTTATAATATAGATTTGTTTTGTTTAAACGAAACTTGGTTAGAGCCATCCAAATTCTTTCGTATTTCAAAATTTAATATAATTCGAAAAGATTGAGATACTTCATATGGAGGAGTTCTTATTGGAATTCGTGATAATATAGAGTTTAAATATTTGGATTTATCAATACATTCACAAGTTGAATATGTTGCTATTTCTATTAAAAAAGAAAAGAGTGAGTTTTCAATTATTTGCTTTTATATTCCTCCAAATGTATCATTTTCTTTATCCCAAATTAAGAGTATATTAAATGAAGTACCTCCTCCATTTTATATATTAGGCGATTTCAATGCACACAATTTTGCATGGGGTAGTGAGAAAATTGATGGTAGAGGTTCGTTGATTATGGATTTGATTGATGATTTAAACTTACGTATCCTAAATGATGGATCTTTTACTAGGATTGTTGTACCACCAAATCATCATTCGTGTATTGACTTATCGCTATGCTCTAATAGCTTGTCTATGAAATCTTCATGGAAAACTATTGACGATCCTAATGGTAGTGATCATTTGCCAATTTTAATAGAAATTCAAAATCCTATTCGTGATAAATCAGTCCATGATTCTAATGTTCCTAATCTATGTGAAAATGTAAATTGGACAAAATTTTCCGATCTTGTATCCCTTTCATTGATTAATTTTATTGATTCGGTATCTCCAATTGACAATTACAATAATTTTTCAAAATTATTAATTGATTGTTTATTCAAATCTCAAAATAAAAAAAATGTTTCACGATTTATTAAAAAAAATCGCCCTTCTTTCTGGTGGGATAATGAATGTTCCATTGCTTTAAAAACTAAATCTGATGCTTTTAAATTATTTCGTAAATCAGGCTCCAGAAATCATTATTTTGCATATCGTAAAACTGAAGCACAATTCATAAGACTAACTAAATCCAAAAAGAGAAATTATTGGAAAAATTTTATTCAAAATTTAGATAGAGAAACTTCTTTATCTACATTGTGGGATGTTGCCAGAAATTTAAGAAATTATGATCCCAGCATTTCTACTGTTTTAGAATATTCGGAAAAATGGATACATGAGTTTGCTTCAAAAATTTGTCCTGATTTTGTCCCACGTTCCATTAAATTTAAAAATAGTCCATTAAATTATTTTCCTGATCTTTGTTGTCCGTTTTCATTAGCCGAATTCAATTTAGCATTATCAATTACAAAAAATACTGCTCCAGGTATTGATAACATAAAATTTATTGTATTGAAAAATTTACCTGATGATGGAAAAACCTATTTACTTTCAATATATAATGCTTTCTTATATCAAAATATAATTCCTACTGAATGGCGATTCATTAAAGTTATAAGTATCCTTAAACCTGGTAGAGATCCGTCATCGGCTGATAGTAGAAGACCAATTAGTTTATTATCTTGTTTGCGTAAACTTTTGGAAAGAATGATTTTAAATCGTCTTGAATTGTGGGCTGAAAACAATAACATTTTTTCATCTTCTCAATTTGGATTTAGGAGAGGTCGAGGTACTCGCGATTGTGTTTCACTTTTAGCTTCACAAATTCAGCTCTCATTCAATAGAAAACAAGACTTAGTTTCTACTTTTCTTGATGTTTCTGGAGCCTATGATTCTGTTCTAATTGATTTATTATTTGATAAGATGAATAATTTCAAAATTCCCAGTATGTTTTCTAATTTCATAATTAATTTATTTTCTTTCAAAATTATGAACTTTTTTCATAATGGAGAATCAAAATTATTAAGACATAGTTATTTCGGACTTCCACAAGGATCATGTTTAAGTCCATTTTTATACAATTTATTTACCAGCGACATGACATCAATAATTCCTAATGGTTGTTATTTGCTTCAATTTGCAGATGATAATGTTATTTCTATCAGTGGCAAAAATAGAGAAGTCATTAGTCATTTTATGCAATGTGCCTTAAATAACATTGATTCATGGGCACATGAGAATGGATTTTCATTTTCTGTTCAAAAAACAAAATATATGATCTTTTCGAGAAAACATTCGAACATTTCCATTAATTTATATCTTAATGGAATCGAAATTGAACAAGTTGATGAATTTAAATATCTTGGCATATGGTTTGACCCTAAATTAAATTGGAACATTCATATTAAACAAATTCAAAAAACATGTTCAAAACGAATCAATTTTCTCCGTACTATTACAGGTACTTGGTGGGGTGCTAATCCTTCTGATTTAATTACACTTTACAAAACTACTATTCGTTCAGTCATGGAATATGGTTGTTTCACTTTTGGAAGTGCTGCACAAACACACTTTATCAAACTTGAAAAAATACAATTTCGTTGTTTGAGAATTTGTTTGAAACTTATGAATTCAACTCATACTCAATCAACAGAAGTACTGGCTGGTGTCGTACCACTTAAAATTCGTTTTCAAGAACTCAATTGTAAATTTTTGATGAATTGTTTATCAAATTATCATCCAATTATCAATATTTTGAAGTCTTTATTCGAAATTAACCCAACGAGCAAAATATTGGAATCTTACATTCATTGCTCATCTGAAAATATAGTATCAATTTCATATAATAGTTTTTATAATTTTGAAATTAATATTCACACTTTTCAACCTTTGATTGACTTTTCTCTATTTCATGAACTGAAACAAATTCCAAATCATCTGTATTCTTCTTTTGCCAATATTTTATTTATGCGTAAATTTGATGGAATTACTTCCTCACAATTTTATTTCACTGATGGATCCTTGGCTCAAGGTATCGCGGGTTTTGGAGTATACAATGAATTTTTGGCTCATTTTTTCAAATTAAAATCTCCCTGCTCCATATTCATTGCAGAATTGATTGCCTTATACTTTACTTGTAACTTGATAAAGGATTGTCCACCAAATGTTTACATTGTATGTTCTGATAGCTTGAGTTGTCTTCGTGCTTTGAGTACCATCTCTTTCAATTTCAAAACTCATCATGTTTTATTTATGATGAAAAAAATATTATTTAATTTGCATAGTCAAGGATTTATTATTAAATTTGTGTGGATCCCTGCTCATTGTAGAATATACGGTAATGAGCAGGCTGATTCATTGGCTAAACTTGGTGTTGTTCGGGGTATAACTTATGATCGTGATATTTTTCCTTCTGAGCATTATCCTAAATTGAAAATACATTCCCTTGATAGTTGGCAAACTTGTTGGAGCTCCAGTGATAAAGGAAGATGGTGTCATTCAATTTGTCCAAAAGTAAGTCATTTTCCTTGGTTTAGAAATATACCAGGAACCAGAAACTTTATTTGTTCATTTTCGCGATTGATTTCAAATCATTATATTTGCAACAATCATTTATATCGTATTAATATTGTGGATTCAAATCTATGTGAATGTGGTGAATCTTATGAAGATATTGATCATATAGTTCTTCAATGTTCCAGGTTCATTTTACCAAGGAATAAATTATTTAATAGTATAATCAAATATGGCCATCCAATTCCTGTATCTATTCGGGATATACTGGGTACAAGATGTTATCATATACTTAAACTCTTATTTGGTTTTTTGAATGAAATCTCATATATTGTTTGATACTCGTGCCTTGTGTGTGTGTTTTTTTTTTCTATTTTTATTTGCAGATGTGAAGATGGATTCTGTTTTGGAAGACCCCCTCCCTCATCCTGGTTTGAGAATCACTTCATACTTCAGATAGCTTGGATTCATGTTGCAGTTTGTGGCTTTGTTATGGTATATCTTTGCCGTATGAGCCTTTAGTTATAAGATTTCTTTTTGTTTTGTAACGTTATATGAAAAGATGAAGAGGTTTTGTGCCTCTTTGAGAAAGATTTCGAAAGGAAATCACTCAAAGGGGTTTTTCCCTCTTCCAAAATTTTTGTTAAAATAAATAAATAAATAAATAACCATATTGTGTGATGATAGTTCCAATACAAATTTCTTCATTTTAATATATCGAATAGTCTGCAGAATTCTGTATTTGGCATAGTAATTTAGAATTATCTTGAATAAATTGGATGATAGATTCGTCAGAATGGTTATTAAGGTGGCAAGGAGTATCAGATGATGAGCTTTCTCAAGTTTTCAAGGGTTCATCAGGGCTGCAGTTGCAGAGGGGAACTCTAGGAATCTGAAGCACGAAACTTGCTGGAATGAAGTTCTGAGATATTCTTAATCTCAATGGGCTTCACGAAAAGCTTATATTGGTTTAATAATTATTGATGGAGCTCTCAAGGGCTTTCAAACTCATAGATCGCACAGGATTGTAATAAAGTTTAATTGAGTACATAAGAGTAGTATATAAAGTGTTCCTCAGCCTAACTAACTAGGCGGGCCAATCCAATACATTCAAATTATGACGCGGGCCGCCAGTTATGTAAGGTTATATTTTAACGACTTTTTTGAGAATCTTTTCTTATAAACAGGAAGATAATATTTCCGAGATCTTCATAGCTCTCCCCAAAAAAGAGAACATCTTGAACACAACGATTCAGGATGCGTTAATAGCATTACACATCTGGATTCTTGTGAATTTCATTGATTCTTTGAACTTGGAAAATCTTTTATTTTATCAACCAAGTCAAACATAAAAACCAAAGTGCATTTGGAGAAATGTTTGAGGTTTCCTTCACGGCAATGATACATTTTAGCCGTAAAAGCTGAATGTTGAAGCGCGAAGCAAAGCAATTTTGAGAAATTTCGAAACTCGTAGCCTCCTTCCTTTTTGGACCAATTGTGAGATTTGATGAACCTTAGATGGTTAAACAGAATTCGAGCTATGCTTGAGCTGATAAATACAGCCCATACCTCGTTGGTTCCTGATAAAGTGAATTCGATTGTTGGACATGTAGAAAAGCAAACCATGGCCAATATATCTATTTTGTGCTGATTTATGCTTCATTTTCACAAATTTAATGTCACATTGAGAAGCCTACGCAAACATTTCATTACGCTGTAGGCGTGGATGAGTGTCCTTAAAATGTTTCAGCTCACACGAAATTTGAAAGAATTTCACACAATACGTGTTACGAGGAATTGGGTGGATGTCAGAAATGATCATCTTTCGCGTTATGAAATTTTGAATGAACCCTAACTTTTCCAGAAAGCAATAAAATAAACAAAGGAGCAGTGTTTTCAGAATTTGATGAAATGACACACATGATGTGTTGATCCAGAAGAGCTCAATTTTTTGCGAATGGTATCTTCGCTTAAGCGTGGAAGAATTAAAATAGTGTCATCAGGAATTTACTACTTGCGGGCCACTTGACATTAACATTCAAAATCTGTTCGCGGGCCGCACAAAATGCTCTCGAGGACTTTTTTAAGAACGAAGTGGATATCTGACCAAATTAAACGCTTTGTGTTTTTGTATACTCAAAAATCCACGTTGATGAACAATTAACTCAGTTAGGATGCTCTCCAAAGTAATGAAAATATAAAGTCGGTATCTCGCATCTCTAAATGATGATAATCTTCTCGTTTCATTTAGTGCTAAGAAATCAATGATTGTTTGATGGTAGTTATCTTATAATTTCATACTCCTAATTTCCAAATTTCAACCAAATCAGACCAACCCACCCACAGACGTGATGCCCTACTTTTACGTTCTCCTCTATTCTGGCCGTTCAACTCATCGCGACAATTTTCGCACTCTCAGTATCTGCACCGCCACCGCATCTGGAGCATCACAAACCGCTTCACAAGAACAAAACCTGAATTACCGGTCGTCGTACAGTCCGTACCTTGGTAACGGAGAACTACCATCCCCCGCCCCCGGTTTATCCATGTACGTGATTGCACAACACCTTAACCGCGCTGTCAACAAAACAGTAAATAGTCACAGTCGTGGAAGTCGTACCCGCGACAGACAGAGAGTTACTCGCGACAAACAGTCAGCACGAAGATTTCTTTGCTGCTCCAAGTTCCGCGAGAAGCTCCGGAACAAAAAAAAAATTATTTTAAGTGCGAAAAGCAAACGTTGGAGTCAATATTTGTCGAAGCTCTCATTTTAACACAACGGCTTTCGCGGTATGTTTTGCAGACACCACTGTGCTGCGAAACCAGCTGATTGTGCCATTTGAGGTGCTGTTCTAGACCTAGCTGAGTCACTACTTTCCAAATGTATAGAGTATGAATAATCCTTCGGTTCATTCTCTGTCGATGCAAATTGAGGTGACGATCATCGCGATAACACCAACAAATTCAACGCATTTAAACGAGGTTGTTCAAGGACCTAAGCTTCCTCTTGAATAACTTCCACGTGCTATTTGTAGACTTTGTTTGCCTTCATATAGGTATATAGAAGCAAGGAAGTATGTCCACTAGGGTGACCAATTAACCCTCTAATACCCAAATTTTTATTTTTGATCTAAATATCATTTTTAGTTATCTAAAATCGTTCTAAACACGTTTTGGACAATGATTTATTTTTATTTGCAAATCTATCAATTTTGGTTTTTGATTTTTATATTTTTTTATTTTTGAACATCCCTATCCTTTCTCATTTTTCTATGAAGCCTCTTCTAGTTACTGATTTTTGGCAATAATAAAAATTGAAGTTTTTATGGTACTTATAAAAATAATACATTTTAAATATTTTCCTGAAAATATTTTTATTTTCCGTGTAATTAACGGAAACAGGTTTGAACTTATTTTAATACCACCAAGCTTTTCTTCTGTTATAGGTTAATAGTAGAAAAATATAAAAGGTATGATATTTTATATTACACGTTAAATGAACCTCAGGCATTTGTAGGTTACATAAGAATACAATTTTTCAAACAATTTTCAAAAATACAAAAAAGTTCCAAAAGCCATAAAAAACTTTTCTCATATGCGTGTTATGAGTCAAGGTTTAAGCCCAAAATAAAATCATTTTGATTTCCGAACTACGAAAAAATATACAAAATTCCAAAGTGTACCCCGTCTAAAGGCGGGGGTGAGTATTAGAGGGTTAAGATGAAACTACAAAAACTTTGATTTACACCCCACAAGTTTGTTCATTTGGACCCCCAGAAGCTATTATGAAAGTTTGAACGGATTCCGTCGACTCTTAGAAGACTGCACAAACTTGTATTTTGTATGGAGAATATTTACCAAATATATAGGAAAAACGGTTTCAATTACCATTTCCGGCCATGACTAGCGATGTAGTCGATGAATTTCTTTCATTATTGATTTGAAGATTCTCCAATCATTAAGAAGATACTGCAAAAATTGGACGTCTAAATCAACAATTTTGAAGAGTGTAATTTAAGAGCTTTACAATTTGATTTTTTTTTTTTCATATCGGAATGTCTTCTCTCAGAAGTTTTTTTTTTTTTGTCAGAGTAAATTTACTACATATATAATGGAACAAGGTTCAAAGCACAGTTTTAAATTTTGTCAAACTAATCAAACTATAGTATTAATGTACTAAAAAAATCAAGAATTAAAATTTAAAAAAATGTTAACCTGTATAAATAACAAATCCTTGCCCTTCACCATTTCCCTCTTTCCATACAGGCATACGCCAGTCGCATGGAACCATATTCCCCAAGGCGATGTAATGAAGCTAAAAGTAGAACTAAATTGCCACCAGAAACTTGGCCCGTAAATGGGTCACACCAGCCCCGTTCAGGAAAGCCATCCAGCCATCCTGTTCTACGCTTACACGTTGCTGATAGAACCAGGCATGTAACGGATTATCATACACCTACCGCCTAGCTCCACTCCGTTCAGTATGCGGGCTTTTCTTGGACCTGGACAAACTGGAGGGCTTTTCAGACCGATTCGCAGTTTCTCTCTCTTGGTCTGTTTTCTTTCGCGCTTCCCCGCCACCTGCCGGCGCTGGAGATTGTGATTTCAGACACCGATGTGAGCAAACCTATGCTCGCACCTTCCCAGTTTACAGCGCCGGAAAAAATTGGTTAAGATAGGTTAGGTTTATAAAAAATGTTTTTCTCTCATAAGTAGGGAAAACATGTAAAAAATCTGAACTGCTACAACAAATGTAATGTGATGTGTTGTTAACAAATAAGTTTAAGAAATTGGGATGATAGTGTTGCTTAACACAAAACGCTTAGATTTAAGAATTGAAGAAATAAAGGAATTTAAAATAACAATAATAATTTCAATCATCAAAGTTGTGGATTCAAATTAGTTGATTGCACCAAAATTCAATTTATCCTTATCATACAATTTAAAGATCTTGTGAAACCATCTTGTCTAAAATCAACATCGACCTGATAAACAATCGTACGGCACTGTATGTGTCTCTATGAGGAGAGCAATCGTTCTCCGTAAGCCGTTTCCGCAACCGTTCCCCACCAACTCATATGCCATCACTTTTCCGGGGTTTTGCTCTCGTCGTCGTAAATGTTGAGGACGACACGGATGGATAGTTCAGCCTTGCATTTGCTGTCATCGGAGCTACGATGGAGCGCACGGTGGTGAACGAAAGTATAAGTCTTGGTAGACTAGTATCTACTGGGGGAGCAAAGTACACTTGTTCGGCACACTGGAAGGTTTTTTTCAGATACGATAATTGTCAGATTGCTTGTAACCTTAATAATGATTTTGGATCTTTTTAAAACATTTCTAAATTCGAATCTCACGGTACCTGAAAAAAAAATCGAACGCTGTTTTTATTTTAATTTTTTTTTATTTTAGTGATAATTTGAACACTAAATGACACCTAAGGCAATTCTCATAAGAATAAAGTTACAAATAATAGCTCTCTGGCAATTAACTTAAGAATAATAACATAATTAGAGAGTTCTTCGATAATTATTGTAGTATATTTAATCGTCAGGCATCTATCAAACAACATTTTATAAACTTTGTAGGACAATACGAGCAACTTTGACAAAGATGTCCAGTAACTCCAAGCATTATTTCCTTAGGATTCCTTTCGTAACTCCAAAAAACACTTTCTGGGCATACCTTCAAGAAGGTACTCTATACATTACTACTAGAAATTCTCGCAGTGATGCATTTTTTATTCGTAAATACCTTAACAAATCCACTACAAATAAATTCGCCGATATCACATTATGGCGCTGATAAATAGTTCTAGAAAAAAATTAACAATATTTTTACAGTAAAAATGCTTCAGGAAATATTTAGGTATACATTGGAATTTCAGAGGGATTTTTATGAGACTCCGTTAGGGAATTTTTCCACGGTTACATTATGGATTCCATTGAAACTCATTTTGAGGATGCCTCTTAGAATGTCTCCTGGTATTTATCAAATAATGTCATTCGGGGATTCATTCTGGAATACCTACAAAGGTTCCTCACGTCTAGAGTTCTCAGCAAAAACTCCTTCAGTAATTTTATGAGAATACCTCCTTGAGTTGCTCTAAGGATTCTTGAATCCCATGAATATCTCTGAATATATTTTACTAGTTTCTCTAGGAACATCTTCAGAAATTCCTATAGAAATTCCATCAGTTATGACTCCACAGATTTCCTAAGGAATTTCAACAGACAATTTTAAAGGGATCCTCACAGATTTTCCTTCAGGAAACCAGTTACTATAAAAATTGTTTAAATATTCTTCTAGAAATTTATCTAAGGACTCCACAAGAGGTTTTTTATTCAAGAATTTCACCAGATTATGAGCTTTTTTAAGGAACTATTCCAGTAATTTCTCAATTAATTGGTCGGAGTCCAGACAAACTGGATTAAATGATCTTGTTAATATGAGTCAACGACTTCAACAATGCTTATTTTCGTTGCAATTTTGATATAGCTGTTTCGTCAAATAAACTAGGTACAATACAACAACAAATGATTTACATTATACTTTGGTAATTTCGAATGGTTGGAGTTCGTTTTCCTAACACACATCAAAAAGCACTTGGTTCCATCTAACAAAAAACAGATCAAATGCTACACAAGAAATCTAAGAATTTATCTGGTAGTTTCGGAATTCCATCAAGAAATTTTGCAGATTTTTTTAATTTTCTACTTCGAATTTTTTGAATAATTCCATCTAGGATTTTCTCCCGTGATTCTAAGACCTGAACTCGAAAAAAAGCACCAGACAAAAGTGTTCACCAAAAGTTTATTTTATATCGGATTTTCTTGAAACTTTCATCGACTAAACTAATACATATGGATTATGTTTCGGTATAATTACCTTATTCAATGTCCTTTCCTTCGCTGAAAGTGCGGGCTTTCCCTTAAGACCCCTCATTACATTTTGTGCAATGGTGGAGCCAAACTTTTCGGTCACTTTCATCCATGCTTTCTTCAATTCCAACTCGTTTTTAAACACCTTGGTCGATTTTCGAACTTTGGTCTTTATTATTGCGCATTTCTTTCACCACTGGACTATCGCAGAAGTTTTTACAAGTGCGGAAACGCTAATAAAAATGCGCAATTGCATCAAATCGGGTAGGTGTCTTTGGGGGACTTATTCTTCGTAAATCAAAGAATAAGTGCTCTGAAGACACCAACAGGATTCAATGCAATCCAGCACTTCTATTCATACTTTCGCACTTAGGAGGCCGCACTTCGCAGTCCAGTAGTGAAAGAAATACACAATATAACCCAAAATCTTTCCACCGGACGAATTTCTGATGAATTCGGGGGGGTGGCGGTTTTTGGTACAAAAACAACGTTATTGTCTCTGTACCAATCAAACGTCGATCGCGCCCGCGTGTAATGGCATGATGCCAGATCCGGCCAAAATAATTTCTCGCCTCCGTGAGACCGCAGTAAGGGCAAAAGACGCTTCTGGAGGCACTCAGTGCGGTAAATTTCCCTGTTGATGGTACCCGTTGTTTACTCAGTTTACCGCATTGGCATATGACCTGCCAGAGCAAGTATTTTTTGGCGAATTTGTCCATTTCTTTTTCCTTATGTCTTTCAGAACATCAAACCGTGATTTGGCAACGTAGAACTCCAGCCCCGATATCTGCTTTGCGTCTGCCTTGATGTAGGTTTCGTCATCCATAACCACACATTTCGGTTTCGTTAACCACTCTCGATACAGCTTCTTTGCGCGGGATTTGGCCGCCGTGTTTTGTTCATCACGCCGGTTCGATGCCGTCCGGACCTTGAATACACGAAGCCCAGCTTGTTTCATGGTTTGCTGAACGAACCGGGCGAACGAACTTGGCCTTCAGAGCTGCATCGCGAATCGAAAGGTTTCAGATTACGCTTGAAATAATCCAACACCTTCACAGGGTCAGCTGTCAGCCCGCCGCTCGGTCGATTTTCAGTTGTCTCCCGATCCATCTCATACTCACAGTCGGATTTTCCATGACGGCGCGCAAAATTCTCCAGCGATTTCTTCTTGTTTCGATGACACCCCAATAACCGATTGTTATGCAATTTCGCACATAAAATAAACAATACACTCTAATCAAGTTATATTCAGATTTTCATCAATTTTTACTCAATGACACACACAATGGTGCATTTTTTTCGAGTACAGGCCTTAGCAGGAATATTCTATAAATTCCTTCAGGAATTACTCCAGGATTTTTTCTTAAAAAATCCTGTAGGCTTTTCTATCCGGTACCTAAAAAACCTACAGGTCCAGAAACAAATCTCCAAGAATTTATCCTAAGGCCACACTAATTTTAGAATATCTCGAGAGTTTTCTCTATTTATACATCCATAAATTCTTCCACACATTCCTGCTATATTTTTTTCTGGGATATCATTTTTTTTCAGAGATTTTAGTAAAGAGTAGTCCTTTTAGAACTCTATAGAAATTTCTTCAGAAAGAAATGGAGAGGGATTCCTCAAAGAAATTCTTCAAGCATGTATGCACCACGTTTCTTACTACAAAGTTTGATGTTACCAAATAGAGAATCTACCTTCTTCTTCTTCTTTCTGGCGTTACGTCCCAACTGGGACATAGCCTGCTTCTCAGATAAGTGTTCTTATGACCACTTCCACAGTTATTAACTGAGAGCTTTCTTTGCCGATTGACCATTTTTGCATGTGTATATCGTGTGGCAGGTACGAAGATACTTGTATGCCCTGGGAATCGAGAAAATTTCCTTTACGAAAAGATCCTCGACCAGTGGAATTCGAACCCACGACCCTCAGCATGGTCATGCTGAATAGCTGCGCGTTTACCGCTACGGCTATCTGGGCCCCATCGGAATCTACCTCTAATTGCAATAAATATACTTCAAGCAAATTTTTCTAGTGATTTCTCCATGAATTCCCTTATAGATACTTCTGAGAATTCCTTAGGGATTGTCTAGAAAAACTCTTAAGAGAAGATTGTAAAGGATATTGTTAATTCTTCAAGGAATAGTTTTCGGGCTTGATGCAGCATTTTTTGTAGAGCACTTTTCACCTTGAAGCAATCCAGATAGCCGTAGCGGTAAACGCGCAGTTATTGAGCATGACCCACGACCCTCAGGTGGGTTCAAATCCCCCAAGTCGATGACTTTTTCGTAATGGGTTGCCAATGAATTATCAAATGCTAAAATAGTTAAATGGCAAAGAAAGCTCTCGTTACATGTGGAAGTGCGTTCTCGAAGGATTATTCAAAGAGTTTTTCGTGGGGTATTTAGAAATATTTATCAAGGCGTTGATCCAGAAAGTCTTTAACAGATTGCTCTATGCATTCTATTCAAGATTCTTCTAATACATTCTCGTAAAATTCTACCAAATATTGTCAAAGATATGCTTAATATATTCATTCCAGGATTCTTCCAAGTTCTTTTCTTTGATTTCTTCAAGATTATATTTGTAGGAACTCTTAGAAAAATTCCTGCATGGATTTCATTTGTTTCTTTAAGAACTCTTCAAGGTAACAAACGTTGGAAATGCCGATAGAGATTATTTTTCAGGGATTTCAGAAATTATATACCTACTTTCTAAAATCTTATAAGGATACCTTTAGGGTTTTCTTAAGGGATAATTGAGTATTCAATATACGATAGTGGGGCTTCTTTACAACTGCATGATATAAATTTAACAGAAATTTCTCTAGAAATACTTCCAAGATTTTTTCATCATGAATCCTAAAAGAATTCAATTACAAATTAATCTAAACACACTTTATGAACATTTCTTCCAGGCATTCCTCGAAGCATTCATGATACTAAAGATTAATCAACCACGACATACGAATTTTTGGCCAATTTTCCCCCTATGAAGGTATATAACAAACACTAAATGACCAATTCAGATTCTTGTTGCTATTATTTGTGTGCCTTCTTCTTCTTCTTTCTGGCGTTACGTCCCTACTGGGACAGAGCCTGCTTCTCAGCTTAGTGTTCTTATGAGCACTTCCACAGTTATTAACTGAGAGCTTACTATGCCAATGACCATTTTTGCATGCGTATATCGTGTGGCAGGTACGAATATACTCTATGCCCTGGGAAGTCGAGAAAATTTCCAACCCGAAAAGATCCTCGACCGGTGGGATTCGAACCCACGACCCTCAGCTTGGTCTTTGCTGAATAGCTGCGCGTTTACCGCTACGGCTATTTGTGTGCCTGTGTCAACAAATTTTGGATGGTCTATTGTGGATACCGTAAAATACCATAGAAAATTGTACGTCGTATGAAAACTATGCTTTTGTTAGCCGTATGAAAACGTTTTGTTGAATTTGACAAACGATCAATTCTGGAATTTATATTTTTATACAATTCAGCGTGATTTCCTCATTTTACATATTTACGACGATCACTCAAAGAATAACTCATCAAAGAAATATTTCAGAGTTCAATGAATAAACGGCAACCCGGAGATGTACCTATGAGTTTATAATTAAAATTTTTCAGGGTTCATACCATTAATTTCAATTTGAAATTCTTCAAAACCTTATCAATGAATTCCTTCAGAAATTCCTCATGCAATTGCTAAGAAATCTTTGAATAACGGTGTACTTTGAAAAACATCCTTTAGTGAGTTTCAATGTAATTTATTCAAGAATCCTGCAGATGTCTAATGTTTTTATTTTTCAAAAAATTCTTCTAAAGACTACTCTAAGAAAACCTTTGAAAATTCCTCCAAGACATCTAACCAGATTTTATTCAAGGGCTTCCTCAAGGAACTCATCCTAGATTTCTGAAATTTTTTTCCCAGAATAGGAAAGGTCCCTCTGAAGATTTCTCCTGGAATTTTCCTTAGAATCCCTCTGGAAATTGCTTATTTTTCTCGATTTCCCGAGGCATAGAGTATCTTTGTACTTTCCATATGATATATGAATGCAAAACATGACCAATTGGAAAAGAAAACTTTCAGCTAAAACTGTGGAAGTACATACCAAAGAGGAAGAAAGCTAAAAAGTAAGCTCTATCCCAATTTGGATGTAAAGCCAAAAAGAAGAGTAGATAGGTTCAAAGAAAAAACTAGAAATGGTGAAGAAACCGTTTTTCTTTCATTCCGTAATGTTTCATTACAGGAAGCCATTCCTTACACCTCATAACATACAAATCAGATAACCATAGCATAACCAGTGCCGTAGAGTGCGGTTGGCCAGTGCATGGCTAAAAGCGCTAAATTGGTGATCAACTTTATGAATGTTTGGAAGAGATACAGCAACAGATTAAAAAAATATCGTAAATATAATGATGACAAAATCAACTCAACTCAAAAATCACAGAATATATTTTAAGGTCAATACTTTGAAGATTTCTGTGAGAAAATCATCAATAAGAAAACATTGAAAACTAGGATAACGGCTAGAATTTAAGTTTTTGGTGTTCAAATAGCTGTTGGAATTGTTTTACATATAAATCTAGCTTCAGGCGACTAAAACCTTTTTGAATAAGATTGCATTCTCAAACATAGTTCGATTGCATAAACTATAATTCAGCTACTATTGTTATTTTGGCAATTTGTGATTATTAATGAGAAGAAACAAGATTTTTTGAAACTGCATACGATGCCTCTTCTTATCCTTCTTTTTTCTGGCGTTACGTGCTTACTAGAACAGTGCATGCTTCTCAGTTTCAATAGTTATTTCCAGGTTATTACATAGGAGTTTTCTTAATTAATTCTAATTAAAGATAATCTTCAGTTATAGTAAAATTGAAAAAGTACTCTTGCGCAAATTTGGGCAGGATACAGACAAAATCTTCAGCATGACTCCAGAGAATTAAAAGCAGAAATATCATATGTTAAGGACATAATGTTCATTAAAAACTTTTACTAAGTCCTAGGTACGATAATTATTGAATCCAAGATGGATTTTTACTATAATTCTTTGAAAATCTTGGATGACATTCGCAAAGAATCTAGCGCAGAATTTTCGAAGAATGTTAAACGATAGAATAGAATCCTGGAAGCGATATTTTAAGAGTCCTGAGTAGGGTTCACTAGTGGCATGGGAAGTGGGTAGGGCAGGTAGGACATGTACTACGCACAAAACACCTGGGTAGGACAGTCAAAGGATTGTCCTACCCATGATTCAACAAAAAAAAAGAAGATCAGCAGAAAACTTGGAAAAAAAATTCGATCATTGTCGTACTTATTCTATTTATTTTCATGCCTAGTTAAGCGTGACATGTTTTGCCTATGCCCATGACCACGAAAGCACTGGCTCGTAAGAAGAACGATTGAGCATATCTATGGTGAATTCATTAGAAACTTTCAAAAAGAAACTTCTCTAACCGTTAGAAAAATAAATGGAACAATCCTCTATGGCATTTCTGAATACATAGATAGATGGTTTCTTAAAAATATCTATGCCAACCCTGTATACGTATTAGGACAATATGCCGTGGGCATTCCCGGAATTAACTCTTGAGAAGTTTCTGAAACATCCATAGAGATATATCAGAAAATTATTGGAGATTTTTAGGATGAAGAAATGGATTAATCTAATATAATATAATATTAAATTAGAGCAGATTATGACGATTTACTGAAAGATTTTTTGCAGAATTGTTGAAGAAATTCCTTCCAAATTATTGATGGAGTTTCAGCACGATGAAACATTTTTGAAGATGCTTATCTTCAGTTTCTTCTGAAAACTTATTGGGTCACTTCGGTCCAAAGAACAGAAAATTTACACAATTTTTGCTGTTTATTCATTTGTTATCTAGAAATAGATAAGGAACTTAGAACAAAAAAAAATCTATTTTTCTAAAATTTGTTCGATAATATTGGTTTGGAAAAAATGTAAACACAAAGGATATTCGTATATGAATGATAACAAAAGTTAATCCAATTAATAATCCTAATGACAGGACTGGTTGTAAGTTTCTTTTTAGAGACTTGGTCTTTATTTTAAGGCAAATATTTAAAAAGTCTCTACCCTTAATGGAAGGTCTCAAAAGTGTCTATTGTAACCAAAATGGTCTTTGAAGTCTTTTTTCTTTTTTCTGCATTGAATCCTGATGCAAAATTGTACAGGCTCTAAAAACCCTCAGTGACTAGAACGGGTTCAATAGGCTCCTTAAAAATTTCGTCTCAGATTCATCGAGGAGAAGCATCAGGAATTATCACACTGATTTTTTAAGAATATTTTCAGAGTCTAGACAGGATTCTTTCCCGAACTTTTTCTAGAGATTTCTCTACAAATTCATCCAGAAATCCTCCCAGTAACTTTTCGAAGGATACTTGAAAGGCTACAGGAAATCCTTAAGAACTTCAAAGCTACTATCTGCAGTAATCTCGTCAGGTATAACTATGATTTTTTTTTCAAAACTTGTTCAGAATATTCTCCAGATATTTTTTTCCCTATTCATTCTACCGAATTCTCCAGTTCTTACTCTAGGAGATCTTTCAAAGATTTCAAGAGAATTTCTTCCGAGGAAATCTACAAAGGTTTATTTCAGAGTTTTTGAAGAAATAATAGGTTTATTAGCTTTCTCAAGAAGCCCTGCAACAATTCCTACGCCTGTTCATGTGAATTTCCTAGAAATACGAAATTCTTTGAGGGGTTTTTCAAACAAACCTATTTTTTCTAGGAATTTCTCCAGCATTTCATCCAAGTATTACTCCTAAAGTTTTTTCAAATATGTCTTAAAAAGTTTCATAAAAAAATTCCAGGCAGTCTTCAAAAATTTATTTAAGCTTTCACACCAATGAATACAACAACTTTTTTTTTAATAATTACTTCGATCATTCCTACACAAATTTCTATAGAGATTCTGTCCAATGTTTTTCATAAAATTTCTTAAAAAAAAACCTTGCGGTATACTATCCCAAATTTTGATTGATTTTTTCCATTATCTTAGTAAATTATCTAGGTAGTCTTCTAAAATTTCCTCAAGAGTCCAGGAGTTACTTCAAAGATCCTTGTTCGTTGAGTATGTCTTTAAAACTCACAAATTTTTCAGAGGTTTCTATAGAATTTTCTTTAAAAATACGTCACTGATTCATATTTCAAAAACCTTTTTCGAGACAATCCTGAAAAAAAAACTTTCAAGATTTCCTTCACAAAGAATTACTGGAAAATTTATTTCTAAATCTTAGAAATAATCTCTAGAGCAATTGGTGAAGGTATATCTATAGAAATCCCTTGTTAAAATCTTATATAAATCCTGAAAGACAATTTTATAGAAAATGCCAAATATAGTAACTTTAAACTTAGGGTTAAATTTTTCTTAGCTTCAATGTGCACAAAATATTTGCCAACGTTTGTCCTACCCATGATTTCGAACGGCGCGTCCACGGGTTTCATATAATTTTATTACGGAAAACAATAAGTGAGACAATAAGTGAAGACACTGACCTTTTTAATTTGAGGAAAAGTTAGTAAGAATATTTATGGGCTATTATTGGGCTGCAATTTTGATCTGATTTATATTATTTTTTTTATTATTATTTTATCTGCAGTCTCTTTCGACTGGTTTAGACTCTTTCCTTTCATTTGGTGCAAGGAGGGAGTTCGGTGTTGTCGGAACTCTTGTACATCTTTTTTGTGGTTTGTTCGAGAAGTAACGTTTTTAGGCATTTTTAATCCAAAATGTATATGATTTCGATAAAATTCATGAAATTTGACATTGGAATGGAGTTACATGGCAAAACTTTAGCCAGGATGATGGCTACCTACACGTACATGACTAATTTTATGGGAAAGCAAATCCCTATTTCATATCGTTACACCGAGGAATTTATTGAAGCTTCAATTTCCAAGCACAAGTTTATTGATCCATGATAAAATTTGCCACAGAAAATTATATTTTAAAATTGAACTTTCAAAAGAAATATAGACGAAATCTACGCCTTTTCCAAAGAAGTATTGATAATCAATCTAGAAGTTTTCTGAACAAAAAATCTTTTTGAGCTTGAGCTTGATTGGCCGCCCGTGGATGCACTCCAGATCGCCAGATCAGCTGCACTTACACAAGGAACCAACCGAATGACTGCTTGGGACTAACAGGCATCCTTAGTGTATAAGTGTTGGTAATCTTCTATTTTTAGGCAACAATGGCACCTGCCACGTCAGAATGCAGACCAATGAGGGGAAGGGGGAGGAATTGATAATGCATTGAACTGGCTCCCACGTAGACCGTATATTCCACTGCATCCACGCCAGTTCATGCGGGAGTGTATGGATTGGGGGAAAGGCATGGCAGAGAGGTTTGCTTTTGTGGTTAGCAGACTGCCTATGTATCAGGCGTAAGAAAGGCGTGCGCGTGGAAGTATGAAGCGTTAGGAAACGGTTTCTTGTCCGTCTCTGGTTCTAGCGTTTGCTATGAACGAATAGTTTGAGTGTGATATATTTATAATGGAAGATAGAAGCAAGTGAGAGATATACAACTACAAAGTACGTGGAAAGGGACGGGCCTGGGATTGAACCCATGACCTTCTGCATATGAAGCAGAAGCGGTAGCCATCAGACCACCAACTCCGTCTATTTCTGAACAAAAAATCTTTTTGTATATAGGGTCGATGTACCAATAGCCGCATAGCTAAGAACAAAAATTCGTATAAAATCGAAAAATAATGCTAGCGTCATTATTTTTACATCATCTCATAGCTTTTTATTTTGGTTTTGTGGGTAAAAAATTTGAAAACTACGAAAACTCAAATGTTTGTATTTATTATCGCGTGTGCCACTATAGGAATACATGTGCCTATAGTAGCACTATTTCTAATTTCTGTTCCTATAGTAGCACTAGCATCACGGCGTTGGCAAAATAATTATCAAAACCGTATTTTTACAAAAGTTTTATATTTTTCCTACAAAGTGTGGATCTAAAGCTTTCGTTTGGTGTAAAAAAAAGTTGTTAATTCAGCTATTATTTCGTATAATAAAAATAGTTTCTCTCAGTAGTGCTACTATAGGAACAATATGTTTACTATAGGCGCAAGGGAGCTCAAATTTTAAGCAAAACTAATTATTTCGATCATTTTTTGAGCAAAATCAAGCTGTAAATCAATGGTACTTAGATAAATAGGTCCTGACCTTCATGTCTGTACACGCCCAATTACAGTCAGAAACGATAAAATCGGATTAGATGACCTGTACTGTTATGTAACCGTAACGCATTCACACTCAAGTGGTATGCACTCATGCACTCTCAACACTTCCAGTAGTTTAACCGCCAAATTCAACTACAATGCACAATTATCTAACAATGATGGGTGACTGACCACATCAAAATTGCCTTTAGAAACAGTTTAGAACAATTAGTAAATGTGCATTAGAATCCTATATAAGACCATATCATATTTGAAGCCAATTAGTAACTTATCAGAAGTTAGACAGTATACAGTACAGTAATCAGTGCCATAATGTGAGATGTCCAAGAACCCAAAAGTCCAGAAATACAGAATATAATGAAGCTAAGTGTCCAATAAATTAAGTATCAGTTCAGAAGAATATGTGTATCAGTTAACCGTCGAATAAATATTACGTTCGTACAGAACTTTTGCGTAGTTATCGTCTTCTCAGTGCTCATAATCACCGCGATCATGATTGTTAAGTGTCCGACCGATACCGACCACTTCAGACGCTATTATGTGCGACAACAATGTCAAAAAATGTTTTGAAAAGATGTATAGCAAAACGGCCGTAAAAAGCCACTAGTGCGACTATAGGGGACTGCCCACTAAGGGAACACCGACCCTAAATGAGCTTTTTACATTTATCATTTCAATCATTTGATATGAAGATATTGTTTGTGAATTCTTAAAAAAATATTCTGATAATTTTCAATCTGACTGAGCATTAGAAAAGGTTCTCTAAGTTTGTTATAAAAGTTGCATTATGTTGTTTCACAATACTTCAGAATATATGGTCGGTGTTTAGCCAGACCGGATTATGTATCCAAAATTTTATGACGAATGAAGAAAAGTCTTTCCAGTGCACAAGTGCAGTCGAAAAATGCGATTTCATAGTGGCAATAAAAAAAAGACTGCTCCATCCATACCCAGCGGACTGGATCTGATATGCAGCAAAAAACCATATCACGGACCATCGATTCATAGCATTGCAGCCACTTCCATGTGTATGTGCTTAACGCTGCAGCACCACAATTTCCTCCTGACCGGCACCATCTTCATACATACGTACAGTATTGGACAATACATTTGCTACTCTTTTCTTTCATACTAAGTGATCAACTTTGGTAGACTATATCGTAGTTATTTATGGACCAATAGGTATCAATGAAATTTTCATAGCACATCAGACTTAACTCGAATTTCAATGAGTTCAAAAGTAAAAACAGTTTGACTATATTGAAATTTTTGACGAAAAATTTTAAACGACTTATCTGAGAATAAAAATACATTAGGGGCCGTCCATAAATGACGTAGCATTTTTTCACTGATTTTTTTACACCCCCCTCTCCCCTCGTAGCATTTCGTCACAAATACTGGTACTCCCCCCTGGAAAATACGTAGCATATCAAGCACCCCCCTCCCCCCCCCTTATATATTTTTTATTTGTTTTCCTTAGTGACGGGGTTGAAACAAAAAATTGGAATTGAGAAGTTCAATATAAAGTTTGATATTCATTACTGACTGAAATGTAAGGATTATCTAATCTAACAGTTCGACATACAGTAGCGCTCAAAAGTAATTTGGAAAAGTTTTAAATAAACATTTTCCTTGGTTTTGGTTTCCAGTTTCATATAGGTTAAATTATATTACTTTTTCTGTTCGAACTATGAAATACAAGTTTACTATAAAAAATGTGAATTTTTTTTTTGATTGGATTGATGAAGCTTGTTACTGTCGAGTTAGGGTCCAATATATTTTATAATATATTGAACAAAAATTTCGTTATATTAGAGGATTGTTTTTTTTTAATTATTCGTTGTTAGGAAATAGATTTCAATAAAGATGATCAAAAAAAAATATATTAATTTGAAAAGAATCATCGTTAATATTATCCAATTTCAAATCATTTTAGCAAACAGTGGCCAGATACATAACAGATTACACTTGAAATATTTGGAATGTGAGAATTTTAGCGATTATTATACAAAAACAATAATCTCTATTTATATTTGAGTTGAATTTCATTATCGTTTCCATACTGAAATAATCTTACACAACCTATAATTAAACAGTTAAATAATATAAATTCTTCAAATTACCGAGTTATTAAGAAAATTTAATGACAGGGCAATTTTGATAACATTCGAATCTATTATCCTCATCAATATTCAGGCTATTCCAGCAAGAGCATTGATGTATCAAAACAAATGATGAGTTGATTTGGTGGAGATCACCTGCAACATTGAAGGCATAATTCACGGAATAAATATCTTTGTAATATTTGCCAAGAATAGCATGTTTTATTTTCTTGAAGAAATAAAGCCCCAACAGAAAATATGGATAATACTAAAACGGCTGATTTTATGTCATGTTAACAAATGACAAAAAAATGTACTCCAAGTAGTTAGAGCATTGATTTTTAATCAATTTATTAAACTTTTATTTTGTTTATTTGTAAATTTATTAATCATAATTTTGTAACCCAAGTTTATAAGTAAAAAAAAGAAGTTTGATAAAAAATAATTGTGTGCATTTTTTTTCAGCGCCTTTCTTTTTACGGGCTTGATTCAAAATGCTACGTCCACTAGCTAGGACCCCTCCCTCCCCCTCGTCACACTTCGTCACAAATTCGTAAATACCCCCCTCCCCCCTAATAAGCTACGTCATTTATGGACGACCCCTTACGAAAAACCGTCTTCTGGAAAAATCAGTCAAAATTATATGTTCATATTCAAGTTCAACTGCTGTGAAAATTTTATCCCAACCAACGGTTCATAAATAACTCACATCTAATCTTCAAAAATAGACCATTTTGTATGGAAAATCGAAAAGTTGCAAATATACTGTCCAATACTGTCGGTATGTGTAGAACAAACTGTTATTACTCCCTTAGCCTTCGAAGGCGTACATAATAGTCCATAAGTCTTCATAACACAAGACGGCACATTGCCTTCTTGTCGACGACTTGAATGTTTCTTCCCCTCAGGAGAAAGGTTCTCGCTCACGGTAAATGAATAATACAGTATTAATCAACAGTAATTGAAAGCAAAGAGGGCACTGAAAGAGCCCCAGGTATATCGCTGTACATTACCTTCAATGACATTCCAATTCGCTGATCCGATTTGTCGATGGCTGTGCTCTGTGGATGATGACTGAGAGGCAGCACTTTTCCCGGTCCTGCAGTAAAATCCAATAACTCTAATAAGCAGGACGAGCCGGGTGGTGGTGGAAAATATCCGCAAAACTCTTCGAACCCAGAACAACGCGACAAAATCGAAGTGGGGGAACGCAGAGCTCTTCAAACTGAAGTTTAATTAATTATATTGCCTTCTGCTTCACCATTCAACTGCAAAGGTGTATCACTTCACTTCACAATCGACGATTCATAGAAAAACTGCTTTAAATTCTGCACACATAAACTTCCATTCAATTTTGTGATTTCTGCTTCCTCGTTTCCTGCGTTAGCTTGCTTGCTTTTAATTATCGGAGAATGATATTTTTGCAGCACGTAACTTCGTTTCGTAACACGGGGATCCCCACTCTTGGTTGTTTTGGAATTTAGTTTTCCGCTTCAATTTTTTATCACCAATTCGATAAGTTTGATGATACACTTCGGCGCACACAAAAAGATGATTTTGTTGGCATTTAAAATTCTAACACTATACGACGATGATGCACAATCCAGGTGCAAACCCTGCAAAGATAGAAAGCAGAAGAAACGTATGTTAGAAGTTGAAACTGATCGATACACGGTGCTCCCCAGAACGTTATTATCAGAGATTATCTCCATCAAATCTTTATACGTTATACGGCTAAGCTGTATATCTAAGCAAGAACCCGTTTTGAAGTTACCACCTCGCATGATTTTTTCCCAAGAAATTACAAAATTTTGGAAATCGATATACAGCCAACTCTCCATAACTCGATATTGAAGAGACCATCTAGTTAGGGAGGTATCAAGTTACAGAACACAACTACGATACTAGGGACCATCGAGGTAGCCATGAAACCAACTTTTATTATGGTTCGTGGCCGTGCGGTTAATGTTACCAAGCATTTAGCCGTATCAAGTCAAGGGGTGTGGGTTCGATTCCCGCTTCAGTCCGGAAAACTTTTCATTAGGAACGTATTTCGACTGTGCCACTGGGCGTTGCATGCTAGTCCGTTGTCTAGTGTGGTGCTTCCTTCAAAGGGCAAATCGTCCACTGGAAGCATTTACGTGTCGGTGTATGTAAGATACGATTTTCTAGTAATCGAAAGTCGACTGTAAAAGCATTGTATCACCTTATTTGTTACTCAATAAGCAATGCTTTAAATTGAATTTGAACCAAATAAATAATAAATATGGTCGCAATCGTATTTTAAGTACAGTATATAATTTTAATTAACTGTAGAAAAAGCATGATTTTAGTCTTGTTTGTCTTGCGTCCCAGTTTTGACCACTTAATTTGCTGCAGGATATCAATGTTAGTTTTGCACCAATATTTCAAAACACAATCATTGTTTTACATATAGATTCTAGTGGTTCTTCCCCATTACCTCGTATGTCATGACCCTGAATTTCATTTCCCCAAATGTACAATTACCCTACATAACATTTTCTTGGTCTAATGGGATTCGGAGTTATAGATTTCGTGCTAATGGTACATTCGAGGAAATGGAATTCGGGGTCATGGCATTCGGAGTAATGGGGTAGAATCTAAGATATGCAATAAGGAATAGAATAATGAACATTGAGAACAGCATAATGAAAGGTATATTTTATAATTCATATAATAAGAATAATAAGACGTGTTTTGATAACTGTCAAATTATTTTCAACTAAAATGTCGCATGTCAATGTCCAATACAATTTGAAAAAGCAACAAACTACTTATTTCTGAAGTAAATATATAAGTTGGTGCAAATTTAATAACTTTGAGGTACTACCAAAATTCAATGTCAAAAGTCGTATTTTTGTTTTCAAGTTCATTTTTGCCATGAACGAGTAATCAGGCTGTATACAACCAATAACTTCAGCGATACTTATTTTGCGGCTTAGGTGTCCGGTATTGGGGGATCTACCACGATTATCAGATGGAATATACCAGAAGAAAATAGTTCAAAGTATGTTTGTTTAGTTATTTGTAACCTCTAGGCGGAGTTTTGACTAAGAAAATCTATCAAATATTTAGTTTCGTCCTTCTTGCTGCATAACCGTCAAAAGCATTGATTTTAAATAAATTAATGAGACATTCTAATACTGTTGATCAATTCCGAATGTTATCAATGACAAACTGTAAACTAACTGTAACTGTAACTGTATGCCTCGAAATTTGTTAAAAAAAATACTGATTTTTGAAAAGCTCAATATATATATGGCATTATGGAGCCAATTTTAATAGCACAATAATTCATATTCAACAGCTCTGCAAATAACTAATCAAAGTTTGGATACATTTCTTCCGATAATATTGGAAAACAGGTAAACGATCTCTGATTTCATTTAATTTTTTGACTTATATCATCAAAAGGCTTAACTATACGATTTTTTTTTAAATTTTACCCAGACATGCAGGTTAGCTATAGAATACTACTGGTTTGATGGAAATATTTATCTGATAATAACTTCCTGGGGAGAACCGTGCGATAACGATCGTTTTCGTTATATAATCACATCATGTTAGATTACCTCACAAAAATAAAACAGATATAAACAAAAACAACGTTTGACCACGCAACCGAACAACGCAAAAGAATATCGACGAATTAAGCCGGAATGCACTGAATCGAGAAAGAGAAACCGAAAAGTCGATAGCAGAGAGACAGAGCGAGTAAGGAAGGCGAATACGTTCTTAACCGCACGATCGTTCCTTCTAGCTGCTCCGGTTATTTTCGTTCGCGATCACGATTAAAATGACAAAATCCACTTGGAATTGGAACACTCCGATATCGGGAAAACACTTGTAGCCTTGATTCTATGGCTGGAAAACACCGCACCGCGCTACTATTCGAATGAACTTGAAAACTGCTAATAACTAGAGCTCCAAATGAAAACTAAGCGGAAAGCGAAGAAAATAGTTGAAAAAATCGCGACTTAACTTGAGTCGCATGCCCGGAGTGATGCGCGAGAGTTTGTGTGAGCAAAAACACGCTCAGCTGGAGTAAGCCCGATGACGACGAAGGCGGCGACGACAACGACCGATTGCGCTTACGTTCACTGCACTTGAATATCGTTACATGGCCTACTAATGTGTGTGCGCGATTCGAATCTCTTCACTAAGTTAATAACACGATGCACCCAACCACCGCTTACAGCATCGTAGATTTGGCCACGCCGTGCGATGGGACACTTGCTCCGGAAGTACCTACGCGGGTTGCTGCCGGTTTGACCGTGATTACGCGACCGACTCGTTCCAGAACCGGACGGTTCCTTCCATTGCTGCCACTTTCCACATTCGAACTAAATCCTAAAGAAATTGCACTAGCAATAGATCCGCAGCAATGAATGACCGTTGGAAAATCTGATGCAGACTTAACCCTTTGGCTGTGTTCTGGGGTCACTATGACCCCAGTGCACTATGAAGGGCTGTAACTTTTTTTATCATACGTTTGAGCGTTTCCACTAGTTTTTTTTTTTTATTCACGCTTCAAATATCTTGTAAAAAATTGTTTAGTGTTTTTGTTGAACAAAAATTTGAATCTTGATAACTTTGCAAAATTCAAACTGATGTTTAATTTCTCAATTGCTTTGGAGATAAGACTTAGCTTCTTTTTACCCCTATAGGCCTGAGTGAAACCAAAAATACTAAGACCCTTCCCGTTCAGCGAATACTCAGCGGATTCAAATATTGTTTTGTCAGTATACTCGTACACATATCTAGTTTCTAAAAGTGGCCAGAGGACCACGGGAATATTCACGAGGCCCGGGTTATTCCGGTGGCTCACTAGGTCAGGTTGAGTAAAAAAGGGCTACTTTGTGGGACATGCCAAGTTATCTTAATTCATTTGCAACGATAATCATTTTAATTTGCATATACCATTAAAATCTTATACCGGGTACCCCCGTTGGTTCGACCACATTTAAACACTTTTTAATTTGTACCCCGCTAATTTGCGCATCGTTCAGATTAAAAACGGTTCAAACGTCATTTAGCTCATGGAACGGAGTAAAGTGAAATGGAACGTAGAATCAAAACAAAACAGCCAAAGGGGTAACCAGAAGTAAGATTTTATTTTGCTCGTAGGGTGACTAGAAGTTCAAATTAAAAATGAACCCCGGTGGTTTGCATGAGGTACCGTTTAAATTATCGGGGGTGCACGATATTTCAACATTATAAATTAAGAATTTTTGACCGTTTAACATACACCGAATGTGGCCAATCGGACTTAATGCCTAAAAATTTGTTGGATACTAAACCTTTTCAATGCTCGAAAAAAAAGAGATCAAACATAATAATTCACAAAAATGCGTATCTATAAGCTTGGCCCAGGCGTCAAGATACAAATTAATCGCTTTTTTTTTAATTTGAAGTGACCCGGGACCCGCAATTGGTAGGATCAATCAAATGCATGAAACATTATTATCCAATTCGATTGTTTCTCAAAAGGTTTGCACTGAACTTTAGCTTGATTGGTCGCCCGTGATGGCTACTCCCAGCAGATCAGCTGTACTTACACAAGGAACCAACCAGATGTTCGCTTGGGACTAACAGACACCTTGGCACCAGCAACACCTATCCCTACCTCCTCGTGGTACTGGCCAGCCCGCATAGCAAAAAACGCTTTGGCAAATTTTCCAAACAACATTTAAATCATAAATCATACGTTAACTGCTTCCAATATTGTGGCTTAATTGTGTTACTATAAATATATTTCGGTTTTGTACTGTATCTCACACTACATCTACTGTATCGCTAATGGTTACCGTATAGCTAATTGCTATCAATCAGTTCCATATAGTCCATATTTGGAAACTATGAATAAATCAACTATTTCTAAACATACATGGGTTATATCGGAAATGGTTACAATTTGGCAAAACATTCAAATATGATTACATACTGTTTAGTATCATGAAAAGTTGTCACACATACTTTGAAGTCTTATGGTTTGATAGTAAACATACCGTACGCGGTATAGTTATATTGCACTTGTGTGCGTTTTGTGAAATCGGAGAAAATTTTTCATCAGTCAAACCGCCATGTTTGTGTTCATTTCTGCGAATCGAGTGTCGAAACTTGTTTGGTAAGATATTTCATGTTAAATTGCTCAAAACAACGCACTTAATTTGGTTTCTGTGTTTTCAGAAGTGAATGCTTTCATAATAGTAAAGTTGATATAATTTGTGTAACTGAATCATGGCTATCGGATAAAACTTCTGATGATGTTGTTAGTATTGATGGATATAAACTGATTAGAAACGATCGTTGCTATAGTAGAGGTGGTGGCATTTGTATCTATTATAAAAGTGATCTATCCTGTAAAGTAATAGAATATTCTGAACTATATGTAAATGCAGAAAACAGTAACATTACAGAATATTTGTTAGTTGAAGTTACTGTACGTAACGAAAAATTCTTGCTGGGTGTTTTTTACAATCCACCTAGGTGTGACTGCGCCGAATTCCTTTTCGAAAAGCTTACAAATCTATCCTTGCAATATCAAAAATGCGTTCTAATTGGTGATTTCAACACTGATCTCATGAAGCATGATAACAGATCTAATAGGTTCCGTAGCGTTATAGACAATTTAGGTTTTAGTTGCATTGGTTCTGAACCAACGCATTGTTCTTCAGAAAGCAGCTCCTTGATCGATCTTTTATTGACAAGTGATACTGATTTCATCGTGAATCTTAATCAAGTTGCTGCTCCAGGATTTTCTTATCACGATATAATATTTTCTTCTTTGAATATTCGACGCACTGAGCCAAAGTCTGTTTCGTACTTCAGAGATTACTCTCGTTTGGATAGAGCTAGTTTAGAAAACACCTTAAATTGTACTGATTGGTCACTGTTTTGCGCTATCAATGACTCTGATTTGGCATTAAATATTTTGAATCAATACGCTTCCCAGTTATATGATACTTTTATTCCTCTTCGCAGACATAAACCTAAGAGATGTAACCCGTGGTTCAATAATGCGATTTCGTTGGCTATGATAGAGCGTGATATTGCTTATCGGTCTTGGGTCAGAAGTAAAAATCATCTTGATCATGAACAATATAAGAGAATTCGAAACCATGTTACGAACATGATTAAGGAAGCAAAATGCAATTATGTTACTAATGTTGTGGATTCTCATATCACCAACAAAAATCTTTGGAAAAAACTTAAGGATATCAATGTCACTACTGATACTTGTACAATTCCGTTAGAAAATACCTGTGATGAGATTAATGAATATTTTTGCTCAAATTTCAATGTAGATCAAAATTTACCACCATTCGCAGTACCTAATGAACATGGCTTCAAATTTACATTAACTGACGAATATTCTGTTTCAAACGCAATCAATGCTATAAAATCTAATGCGTTGGGATTAGATGGAATTCCTCTTAAATTTGTTAAACTAATCTTACATTTCATTATTACTCCTATAACTCATGTGTTTAACACTATTATCAAAAGTTGTAAATTTCCTACTGTTTGGAAGCTTTCAAAAGTAATTCCTATAAGAAAAAAAACCAAGGAAGAGTGATATACATAACTTAAGACCGATAAGTATATTGTGCGCTTTATCAAAAGCACTAGAAAAAATTTTGAAAAATCAAATTCAGGAATTTCTTACCGATTTTAGCCTTTTACACCCACTGCAATCTGGTTTCAGATCAGGACACAATACTTCTAGTGCTCTTTTGAAAGTACATGACGATATTCACAAAACTATTGATCAGAGGGGAAAAGCGCTTCTACTTCTCATTGATTTTTCGAAAGCTTTCGATAGGGTTTCACATTATCATTTATTAAGAAAGCTTTCAACTCAATTTTACTTCTCCAGAGATACTGTGAACCTTATACGCTCGTATCTAACCGACCGTTTTCAGATAGTTGATGTGGATGGAAAAATGTCTAGAAAAGCTGGCATAACGTCTGGAGTCCCAAAAGGATCAGTTTTAGGTCCACTCTTGTTTTCATTGTTTATCAATGATTTACCTTCTATCTTGAGATATTGTAGCATACATATGTTTGCAGATGATGTTCAAATCTATATTTGCTCTACCAATCTTTCTGAATCAGAATTAGCGCGTCTAATTAACTATGATCTTTTAAATATTTTGGCTTGGTCGATTCTTAATCTTCTCCCTATAAATTCATCGAAAACAAAAATAATGTTTATTTCACGGTCACGCAGCGCACCTAGCATTTTACCTGAAATTAGAATTGGCAATGACATAATTAGCTATGTTAATAAAGCATCCAGCCTCGGTATTATTTTCCAAAACGACCTTGAGTGGGACTCACACATTGATTCCCAGTGTGGAAAAATTTTTGGAGGTTTGAGACACTTGAAACAAACAGGAAGCATGTTACCAGCTCATGTCAAGCTTCGACTCTTTAAGGCCTTACTTTTACCTCATTTTACATACGGTCTCGAGTTAATTCTCAACGCCTCAGCAAGAGCTATCGACAGATTACGGATAGCTTTAAACTGTTGCGTTTGTTGGGTCTTCAATCTATCGTTCTACTCCAGAGTCACACACCTGCAACCAGAGTTACTCGGATGCAGTTTTTATGAATTCTTCAAAATCAGAACAGTTATAGCTATTTTCAAAATAATTACCACTAAAACGCCACGTTTCTTATCAGACAAATTTCAACCATTTCAAAGTATTCGAGTAAATAATTTTGTAATACCGCAATATAACACCTCACATTATGGAGCATCGTTTTTCGTTCGTGGTATTGTATACTGGAATCAGCTATCGTCCGAAACAAAATCATGTTCTAATATATCAGAGTTCCGTAGGCAAAGCACACAACACTTTTCAGGAAGGAATTAAAGTTAATGTTTAAGAATAGATGTAGTATAACCATAATGTTAAAAACATAATAATTTGAAAATTGAATTCCGATTGCTAAATTTTAAAAGGATTGTCCTTACTTAGCAAGTATTTGTAATAAATAAAAATAAAAATAAAAAAATAATCCAATAACTTCACAAATTGTAAACGTTTTTATTCAAAATATATTGTTTTACAATTCTAGAACTGTTTCTTTTGTGGTAGATTGAGTGAAAAATGGATAGTATGTCTACCATCTGATGAACGGTAAACGAAAAATTTTGTTCGATAAAATCGACGATTTTCTATGGTTACATAACGTAACCGCCTATTCCCCACATTGTTATTTGTCTGATTACCGTTTCCCATAAGGGCAAAACAGTCTGTGGTACTGTGGGTATATTGTTATTCTGGATGTTGTCCGGAAAGGTTCAGATATTTGGGTTTATTCTACGACTGGCGTGAGGTGACAATTGTCGGTGTCGTATAGCGAGGTGACAATTCTCGACTCGAGTGAAGTGACTCGCCGTGCAAATCAAATGGAGAGTCACTTCACTCGAGTCGACAATTGTCATCTCGCTATACGACACCGACAATTGTCACCTCACGCCACTCGTAGAATAAGCCCAATTGTTTGAAGTAGTTGTAGACAATATTGGAAACAATGCTAATATGGTTCATGATTATGCGGGAGAATACGAGTAACCTTAGGGAACGCGGGTAGATCACCTTTTCGTGGTGCGTTATGGGGTAAAGATCTACCAATGAACCCTAGTCCTGACTGCTTCAAACGAAGAGAACAGGATGCTATAGTAATCAAAGGAACACTATTAGTCCTTGTTACATTTTAAACCTTGTTAAAAGTGACAAGTCTCGGTTTTCCAGAAGCCGAGAATGACCTTGAGACAAGGATAAAAATAATCTTTTATTTATTGTTCTCTAGTTTGAAGAAGTAAGGACTAGGATTCTGATGCATGGACAATATCGGTGTCACTTCCCGACTTTATCAAGGGATCCGATTTTGACTGATAAAGGGGCGCGCCTGCGGAGAGTGTACCCACCACACCCTTCGAAAGGTTTAAAAAGCGGAACCTTTCAATTAGAATCCTTTCCTGTGATCAAGTTAGGAATGACAACTGTAAAAAAACCGAATACTTTATCACTTCTCGATAGTGACAAAGTAACACGACATGCACTACACAAAGGACACAGGATATGCTACAAAGGATCAAATATTGGTCGCAGTGGTTTATGTTCCGAACAGAAAAAAAAATAAAAAAAAACCTTAGGGAAGATTGGGTAGCAAACCCCGGTGGGAACTCTGGTCGTTGGTTGACAGGGAAGGGGAGGTTTGCTTTTGCTTCTGCAAACCTGGAGCGTCTGCACTCCGTGTTAGGAGCGGCTCACAACAACGTCTGTTCCCCATGGAGCGGCTGATCATCGTCCGAGTGCCAGAGAATGACTCTAAGCTTAACTGCGCGCTATGGTCCTCCGAAAATTTATTGAGAATGGTCCTCCGGAAATCTAGGAGGTTGGTGTCAGGTCCTGCAAGCCAGCCGTAAACAAATCAAGCAACGAATAATCAACGAAAGAATACGAACCGGGACAATCGGCGAAGACCACAGTGACGTGAAGGGACTAGCGTGTGGAAGCTCGGTACGTGGAATTGTAAATCTCTCAACTTCATCGGGAGCACACGCACACTCGCCGACGTGCTGAAGGACCGCGGATTCGGCATCGTAGCGTTGCAGGAAGTATGTTGGAAGGGATCAATGGTACGAACGTTTAGAGGTAACCATACCATCTACCAGAGCTGCGGCAACACACACGAGCTGGGAACAGCGTTTATAGTGATGGATGATGTGCAAAGGCGCGTGATCGGGTGGTGGCCGATCAATGAGAGAAAGTGCAAATTGAGGCTCAAAGGCCGGTTCTTCAACTTCAGCATAATAAATGTGCACAGCCCTCACTCCGGAAGCAGCTTTTACGCGCAGCTCGAACGCGAGCACGACAGCTGCCCAAGTCACGACGTCAAAATCATAGGAGCACGGAGAAATATTTTTACTTAATTTTTGAGTTTACTTTACCCAAAATTAAGTATATCGATTAGAGTTTCAACCCAAAATCTCTCGGTTTTCTCTTTCTCCCACACGAATGTTGTCAAAAATAGAGAGAGCTGCATCTACCCAATGGGGGTACTTTGGCCCAATAAGCCAAATTTGGGTAAATGCAACTTTTCTTATGTTTGGGTCGAAAGAACTCAATTTTGCGTTAAATCAACCCAAAATTGAGTATATTTTTCTAATGGAATCAAAGCCAAACTACCTTGTGGGGACCATGGAAATTTAGCCAAAATTGAGTTATTGGGCTCAACTACGGAATTGCGTTGAAACAACCCAAAATTGAGTTGAATTCCGTCTCCGTGAGATCTACACGTTCAGGTTGGCCAGGAGGAAGAATTCAGAACGACGATTGGAAAGGTTAGCGCCCACCGGCAGACGAACTAAAATGGCCTACAAATAATTGATTTTGCCGCCTCCAAGAATATGGCCATTCGTAGCACCTACTTCCAGCACAGCCTTCCATACCGATACACCTGGAGATCACCATAGCAGACAGAATCACAAATCGACTACGTTCTGATTGATGGACGGCACTTCTCCGACATTATCGACATCAGGACCTATCATGACGCTAACATCGACTCTGACCACTATCTGGTGATGGTTAAACTGCGCCCAAAACACTCCGTCGTTACCACTTCAGTCGTCGCGCTGTTGTATTTTGTACAACACCACTGAAAAAAAACCTCGCTTTTCGTTCACAACAGCAGCGCGGTGGTTCTGACGGTGGGGTTAACAACGTACGGTACCGACGGTCGGCTCGGTATGATCTAGAGCGGCTTAAGCAACCGAATGTCGCAGCTGCGTACGCGCAGCACCTCGAGTCTGCATTACCGAAAGAGGGTGAGCTGGATGAAGCCTCTCTTGAGGACTGCTGGAGAACAGTTAAAGCAGTCATCAACGATGCAGCTGAGAGCAACGTCGTATACCTCCGACCCCGGACGGAACGATTGGTTCGACGAGGAATGTAAGCAGATTCTGAAGGAGAAAAATGCAGTGCGGGCGGTCATGCTGCAACAAGGGACCCGACAGAACGTGGAACGTTGTAGACGGAAACCAGGTCCGTCACACTCGGGCTCAGATTGGGTACCACTTCTAGTACTGCATTTTGGTCCCTCGGTAGTGCAAAAGGTACCCAAGTTTGACAGATCGCAGTACACTTTTCACGGCATTCTAGATTACCTCATGAGCCATAAAATTTTGAGCAACTGCAAGGGACATGGAGGTCTTTAATTTGTCTTTGCGGAAACGGCAACAGCAAACCCACCTCTTTCGGAAGAAAAAAAACGCCACCTGGAGGAGACGGAGTGTGAGGAGATGGAACAGCTGTGCTGGTTTCAAGAAACACGCAAGCTCTATCAGAAGCTTAACGCATCCCGCACGACTTTGTGCCGCAAGTCGAGATGTGCAGGGATAAGGGTGGGACCATTTTGACGGACGAGTGGAAGCAGCAGTTCGACGAACACCTGAGTAGCGCTGAGAGCACGAGCCTCACTTTGAGGGAGATTAAGGATGCCATTCATCAGCTCAAGAACAATAAAGCTGCTGGTAAGGATGCTATAGAAGCTGAACTCTCGAAGATGCGCCCGGAGAGGCTGGCCATTTGTCTGCACCGGCTGATACGCACAATCTAGGAAACAGAACAGCTACCGGAGGAGTGGAAGGAAGGGGTAATATGCCCCATCTACAAGAAGGGCGACAAGTTAGATTGTGAGAATTTTCGGGCGATCACCATTCTAAGGACCAGATCTTTACTTTACGGCAAAGCAACCAAAAATGTCGTGAATACAAGGTCCCAACGCATCACCGTTTTATCGATTTCAAGGCGACATACGATAGCATCAACCACGTAGAGCTATGGAAATTCATGGTTGAGAACCGCTTTCCCGGGAAGCTCACGAGACTGATAAGAGCGACGATGGAAGGTGTGCAAAATTGTGTGAAGGTTTCAGGCGAACACTCTAGTTCGTTTAGATCCCGCCGGGGACTGCGACAAGGTGATAGACTGTCGTGCCTGTTGTTCAATATTGCACTAGAAGGTGTTATGCGGAAAGCCGGGTTTAACAGCCGGGGTAAGATTTTTACGAGATCCAGCCAATTTGTTTGCTTCGTGGATGATATGGACATTGTCGGCCAAGCTTTTGAAAAAACGACAGACATGTAAACCCGCCTGAAACGCGAGGCAGCAAAAGTTGGATTGGTGGTGAATGCGACCAAGACAAATTACATACTAGCTGCTGGGGCCAAGCACGACAGGGCTCGCCTAGGTAGCAGTGTTACGATAGACGGGGATCCGTTCTAGGTGGTCGACGAGTTCGTCTACCTTGGATCCTTCCTGATGGCTGACAATAACGTTAGCCGTGAAATACGGAGGCGCATCATCAGTGGAAGTCGGGCCAAGATCCAACCTGCTAGGACTTTTGAAATGATTCTCAAAATATTTTCCAAAAAATCCTGGACATTGGGGTTGATTTTCAGTATTTATTGGGAAAATAGATTTTTTCAGGACTTCATTCATTACTTCCTTCGGGTTTTATCCCAATCCAGAGGATTACATTGGTTTCTTCCATACATATTGGAAAAAACTGGATACGTTTTGAAGGACTTTCTAAAAGAATTTCGGAAGTATTATTAGAAAAAAAAATCCTTAAAATACTTCTGAAAGGAATTTTCAGGATTTCTTGGGAAAAATTATGTAAAATGAATGGATAAAATTCTGGAGAAATATTCTAAATTATGTTCGAAGAAATATTAAGAACAGCTTCGGATAGAATAACTTTAAGGTGTTTCTAAAGAAACTCACAAAGTAGCTTTAAAATAAATTGATTTAGAAATGTTGGTGATCAAGGAGTTATTCTCGATTCTTGGAATAGTTGTTTGTGCTTATTCTGAAGAAGTTCTAGAAAACAAATCTAAAATAAAAATAATTTTTTACAGCATTTTCTTAAAGATATCCCTGAAAGAATTTTTGGAAAAATCTTTGGATATTTTTATTAAAAATCTCTAAAGAAATCCTTCCAAAGAGTTCCATAGCAGAATCCTTGTTGATAGAATTGTGAGACATGTATGGCAAGGTTCCAATAAAATACTAGGAGTAATGTTTAATGAAATATCTTGACAATATCCCAAGAAACAAAAATTTGGGGAAAAAAATTGAAACAATTTTGAATTGATTCCTGAAATGGACATTGATAGCTTCCATGAAACAATTATGAGCATATTACCCCAGGTAACATTTTGGTTGGTATAAAATTTGTTGTACATCATTCTATATGAATCAATTCAATCGTATAGAATGCATGAAAAGGCTATATACATACCAAAGTGGAGGCTATATGCGTACTTGACACGACTTTTACAGACTTTCTGCGACCAGAAATACGATGCCTCAAAATTATGATGAAAATAAAAAAAAAGTTTTCAGCAAGCCTCGAACACGGGATCTCTGAATTAGAATTCGGACACCTCACCACTGTACCACCAATGGTTACATAATAGAAACCCGTTTTTTTGTCAATATCAATGCATGTTTCATGTACAGCGACACTTGCATTATTGTTCTTTAAGGCCCATCGTCAGCTGATACCAAGTTTGGGTGGCAATTTTTGCTAAGTTAGGTATTGCGATTTCATATGATGCTTTCTGGATTGATATATGATCTGTTAGTTTATATAACTTAACGCGATTTTGTGATGCACTATTTACGACATGTTTTGCTGTCAACACAGATTGTCGTTTATGAATCGTATTGGAGATTGTGTATACATTTTGAGTTGACATTGATAACGCTTAGTCTGGTATCTTGTGCGATTCTGATGTTTGACGTACGAATATGTGATTTTGGATACCGTAAAATGGGGTAAAGTTGATCACTTCTGAGCGATTCTGTTCTATAATTCCTAGTAGGATGCATGTATTCTCACCCAAATATTTTTAAAACCTGTACTGGTTGGATGTTCATCGAATTATACAAATGAAAATTTTACGAATTGTTATCATAATAATAAAAACATTTTTTAGAAACCAAAAACTGGAATTTTTGATTCCGGGGTGAAGTTGATCAATTACTGTGACACGTTTCCTAAAATAAAGAGACATGCTATTTTATAAATTTGGGATCACTGATCCCGAATCAAGTCTTAAAAATCTTACAACTTGTTGATAAATCGGTCGATTTTAGAATTGAATGTTGTGAAATCCAGAATACACCAAATAAAACGCCTAAAGGTATGCAATTTTCTTTGAAATTAGCAACTCGCTCACAAATAGAACATTTTTATCTCTGAAAATGATTTTTTATCCTCAATTCAAATATAAAACTGGGTTCACAGAACATATATGGAATGTACAAAACAGTTTATTTAAATGGTGTCTTTATATAGCCTTGGCAATAGTCGAATGTTTGGGGTAGAACCCTTATACAGCTCATCAAACATTTCCTTATAAATCTGTTTTTTCCAGGGTATAACTATCTTGAACGACGAACCGAATTTCGAAACATCAAGAGCAGCTATCAGGTAATACGATATGACATAACTTGTGATAATTGAAAACGAATAATAGCTCTCTTGGCAGTTCATACATGTGGCTACGGGAATGATCAACTTCTCCCCACTGATCAACTACACCCCGAATTACGGTACACATTCTTATACGATACAAGGTTCACTGGGGTACATCTGTAAAAATTCAAGAAAAAATTTTCGAAGGAATCTATTGAAAAATCAAAGGTATCATTTGTGGATTTTTTTGAAAAATAGTTAGAGGAACCCCGGAAAAATTATTCAAGAAATCTGTAGAGTAATTTACGGAGGTGGTTTTGCAATAAATTTTACTATAAATATCATGAACTTATTCCTTGTGTTTTTAAAGTTTGCATTTGATAGGTAACAATAACCAGAAGAAAACTGAAATCAAATCCTAAAGAAATCTCTAAATGAATCCCGAAGTATTTTCTTGGTAAATTTCTTATTTAGGTATAAAATAAATGATGTTTGAACTCTTTACAAGTCTCACAAATTTCCAAATCATGATATGTTTCTACGCTCGACTGAAGAGCCCTAAACGACCCAAAGATCCCACCACAGTACTCATGGGGAAAGTTTTTGCAATCCCATTAATTATGATGCAATGATGATGATGATCAGTGGCGCGAGAAGTGGGTAGGACAGGTAGGACATGTACTACGCACAGAAACACCAGGGTAGGACTGTCAAAGGATTGTCTTACCCATGATTCATAAATTTGTTATCTAGAAATAGATGAGAAAATTAAAACCTCCTCACAAGACAAGCAGCTTGATCACTCAAAGGAGTTTTTCCCTCTTTCAAAATTATTGATTAAAATAAATAAATAAATAAATAAATAAGCAGTTTGATCAATTTTTAAAATAATGTTGAATTTGAAATCGATTCAAAAAGGATATAAATATGAAGGATATTTATAATATAATATTAATGATAGCAAAAGTTGTTTCAATGAATGATCCTAAAGACAGGACAAGGGTTCTTTTCCAGAGACTTGGTCTCTATTTTAATGCAAGTTTCTAAAAAGTCTCTATTTTTAAGGGTCTCTAGAGTATCTATTTTAACCAAAATGGATCTTGCCTTGAATTCTGCTGCAAAAATAAAGAGGCTCCAAAGAAACCCTCAGAGACCATAACGGGTTTGACAGGCTCTTGAAAAAAATGTCTCTGATTTTTGAGAACGGTGTTTTTTTAAGAAATGCTGCAAGAATTACTCCGCCTGTTCATGTGGATTTCTTCAGGAATTCATCAACGGTTCCTCCCAGAAATCCAAATTTCCTTGAGGGATTCTTTGAACAAATCTATTTTATTCTAGGAATTTTTCTATCATTTCATCCAAGTATTACTCCCTGCAGTTTTTTTTTAGTTTCTCTAAAAATTCTCATGATTTAGTTTATTTAAGTTTTCACACCAGTTTATATTACAACAATTTTTCCAGTAATTCCTGCACAAATTTCCATAGATATTCTGTTCAAATTTTTCGAAAAAAATCTTAAAAAAATCCTGCATAATACTATCCCGAGCCTCGATTGATTTTTTCGATTGTCTAAGCAAATTATCTAACAATTTTTTCTAAAACTTCCTCAAGAGTACAAGAGTTATTTCAGAGATCCTTGTTCATTAACGGTGACTCAGAAACTTACACAAGTTTTCTCAGAAGTTACCCTAGATTTTTTTTAGAAACAGCTCCCGGATTAATTTTTCGGGAAAAATATCCTTGGAATCTCCCTGGTTTTCTTGTATAGAACCCTAAAGACAATTTTACACGGAAGCCCTAGCAATTTCTGGAGAAGTTATTGATTGAATTTTAGAAGATGATTTGAAGAAGCTGTGAATGTCCTAGGAAAATCGATGGATAAATCACTAGTTAAAATCTTGGAGGAATTAGGACGTTCTTCTCACAAAATTTTTGAATGATTACAGATGATTTCTAAAAAAATCTTCATTCAAAAAATTCATTTCTATGGTTCACCTTGGGAAAATCCTGGGTGAATTCTGAAAGTATTCTAAAAATAATATTGGAGAAAAACCCTAGGAAATTCGTGTGAAGGAACAATTATGATTTGGCACCACAACGATTATTGTTGAAATTTTTAAGTTTTACTAATGATTTTGGTGAAGATTTTCGTGTATAAATTTCATAAGTCAATCTATGAAAAACAATAATAAGCGCAATGATATTTGCTTTCTTAAAATTATCAATCACTAATAACGGTTGCCTTTTATATCAGGCGGAGGCGAGCTCAAAAATTGGAATGTTTTGATAACATTTAATCTGTTTTCGGATTAACTTGTACCCAACATCGAAAGCGGAGCAGTTTCTCTAGCGATTGCTATGAAAATTATTTCAAATAATGGTACTTAAATATTTCAAAGCTCTCACTTATGAAACTTACTATCCCATTTTCGAAATGGTTAAGCGTTCAATGAAACCATAGTTTTGTTGATTCATAAGTCATGATTTATGGAAAATCTAAGTATTTTTGCCTCAGTGTAGTAAATTTTAATTTCCAGTCTAGGGTTAAACATATTGTTTCGCTCACTGTGCTCAAAATATTTGTCAACGTTTGTCCCTACCCATTGTTTTGAAAGTGGACGCGCCTCTGATGATTTACCATTTTTGTATTTGTGACAAGCATGAAGATACTCTATGCTCTGGAAAATCAAGGAAATCTTCAAGTTGAGAAAAAAATTCGATCGACGCTATTCGTACCCACGGCCCTAAAATAGGTCTTGTTGAACAGTTGTACGTTTACCGCTACAACTATTTTCGCTAGGACGTCGATGAGTTTGAATTTGTATTGGTCAATAATGTCATATTCATCTTCAAATTATCACAAGTTAAAACAAAACCCGATGATGGATTCGCGTGATTTTGTTTTAATTTGTGGTAATTTGAAGAATACGACAAAAAGCATCTCCGGTGGTAGAACATTGAGCTAACCGAGCTTGCAGCACGTAGCCCTAACAAACAGTTGGCTTTCTAACTATTCTGCATCCTGAGAGGTATGAGTTCGGTATATTTGATGCTCACTAGCGCCTCTTGGCGACAAAACATGTTTATTAAAAGGGAAGCACTAATTTTCGACCTATACGAATTCTGGACCAAGTTTCGGATTTCCATAAAAAGTAGACCAAAATCGTATGGCGCAGACAACGTAACTCTTCTTTGGCACAGACAGAAGGTAACCGATCGATCCGTCCATGTCGGGCTTCCGATAGGAACCACGAGAGATCGCGCGCGCGCATCCAAAGCAGCCGGCGCGTAACGAGAGCATGGTTTGTGTTGTTTCACACCATGCTTGCGCCTTCAGCAATCCATTCCAAGACTCCGGCTGCCTATACCTATACCAGCATCTGTCGGCAAAATCGGTTGCTTGATTAGCTGCTCTCCGATCATATGAGCTGCTGCAGCAAGTCGTGTAATCACATTCTATTGTTTGCGAAGAGTTTAACGTTCGATTGATGATGGATGGTATCAGCAACTCTATTAGCAGTAGCTACCTACATTGTTGTGTGCTTACCATATCTCTTGGGTAAATTAGTCAGACAGTTCTGCATTTCTAATTCTTTCACCCCTCTAGGAGGCGATGCGATGAACTTTCGTTTCACCTTTCGCTTTGTTTTATTCAGTTAAGCTACTTGTTAGTGTCTGTATCATCAGTTGCATATGAACAGTAGGTAATCAAAGTTGTGGCTAGGTATTGCGACTGCGACCACGAACGCCATGTGCATATTAAATTTGGTTCTTCGAAAAGGCAGACGGATGGGGCTGTCCTACATAAGTTGAGCATCGATCGAATTGGCCTCATTTCATCCAGGTTTGTGTTATTAGTTGTGAACGATAGAATTCATGAATAACTCGATGGTCTCTTCGATCGCAGTTACACTGGTTTTGTCGTCTGTAACTCGTCCTTACTCGATGCTCCCTTCAATATCGAGTTATGAAGAGTTGACTGTAGCTAGAATTGTGTTGAGGTATAGAGGTCCATACTTTAAATTATTTTATTGATATTGTTTTCAATATTACTTTCATTGCTTGTACTTACACTCCAGTGCAAAAGTTTTGATACATCCCCTGAAAAGATACAGAAGATTTTTGTCCATATCTATGGGATTATAGACGTGGCTCAGTTTAACCTTTTTCGTATTTGTTGAATGTTGTTTACTAAAATTTTGACATATTTCAAAACTACACTACAAAAACAGATTCCGGGTCATTTGGCTGAATGCCGTTTGGTCGAACGCCATTTGGCCGAAAGGGTCATTTGGCCGAATAATCACACTAATGGGAAAATATAGATTGCATGTTAGAAAAAAGATGTGAAGTTTATATACGAGATATGAGCCATACGACTGTAAGTCGTCTAGGAGAAAGACATGCCTGCTTAAGTTAGCTTTAAGTCCGGCCACTTCATGCAGATACATTCTATCATTATCATTTGGAAGAATACCATATTTATAAAGAAGGTAAAATGAATTCGTCATTTATACTTGACAGCCTAGTTATAGTAGAACATGAATTCGGTCTCAAAACTCTTAGCGAAAACTATTTTTACAAACTGGGATCATTTTTTTAATCTAAGTCAGAAATTTCCATATAGCGTTAAACGCCTAAAGGTATGCAACGCCCTACAAATGTTCCGTAATACATTCAATTTTGTTCGATTGATGCTCCATTATCAAAGTTACCCCAAAACAGCAAACCAACTTTCGATTATATGAAACATTATATAACCATTCAGAATAAATCTTTTGGCAATCTATCAGCTGCAATCGATAGTTAGGATACCAGTACTTGTTTTAAAAATATGAATTATAATTCTTTGAAACAGCATGCATAAATACCCAACGAACATTTTTGCTGAATAAGAGTTAAACAAATCACTCTTAAGCTAATTTCAGTTCAATAAACTATTGTTCAGCTACTAATGTTACTGGGGTATTCAAGTTTTCTTCGAAAAAACTATCAAAGTTACCCCGTTTTACGGTACTTTATTAGAAAGAAATAAAATCGTTCGGCACGGTGATCAATTTCATCCTACTGAACAATTTCACCCGAAATTACGGTTGTTTAGCAGTATCATGTTTACATAATATTGTTGATGTGCTGCACGCAAAATAACCATTTGTTGGCATGTCATGCATAATATCACAAAGCTGAACACAACTGTAATTCAATATAACTCACCTGCTTTGCTTTAAATTGCAATTCAGCAACAAATTTTTACACAGAAATTATGTTTCAAATCTTCGTGCGATGATTATTTACATTTTTTGCGCCTAGAGGTAAACGTTCCTTGCAAGAACTAGACGCGATTCAGGCTCAATAACATCAGCTGACAAGTGCATCCTAAAAGTCAACATTGTCGCAATTCGCCTGCCGAGATGCAATACACATAGCACGAGTACATCTGATTCTATAAAATCGCACACAAGTTATTGACGTGCCGCACCTTCTACAGGTTCTACGCAGATTCACTACTTTAATTCACAAATCCTCAAATACTTGATCTTTTGACTGTTTTTATTGAAAGACTTAAACAATGAGTTGCCTCATATGACACTTATTGTTGAATCACTGTATACAGTAAGTTCCAAATTAATTGAGAGATATTTACTGGATTTAGTTATCTCTGTACTAAGCCAAACACAGGCCCAAGTGGAAATCTTCAAGGGTTTTAATCACCATAATGTTGCATGCAAAATTGTACTAGACTAATGAGGAAATTCAGTGGGATTCTTCTCCGGGAATAAGTTGGTGTAATCATATTTGAACTTAACTTACTCATCCAAAACAATTTCTGTCTGAGTGAACATATCATACAGTGAAAAAGGCTAGGATATTTTTATGTATCTTGAACAGAGCGTTACGCGTACACAGAAAGAAAAATTATTGCGGTCTTAATAATATTGCATCGTCATTCTGACAATAAACGGATTTCGATTAAACTAAGAATGATTTTTTATTACTCGCATTTAATTAATTTAATCTGAAATCGAAATTTACAATCAACTTTTCCTTTATCGATATTCCGTATTTAGTTAGAAAACCATAGTCCTCGACAAATTTCACTTCAGGACGAGCTGTCATTAGGGTTCACAAATTTCAATTTAATTGAAATATCAATGAGTTTACCGGCTGAAACATACACTGAGCCAGAAATTGCGTACGAATTTCATAAGAGAACGCTTGTGAATTGATTTCTTGACTGGTTTTCTCTCTTTCATAAGATTCTTATGAAACACAAAACGTCCGATATTCACAAGAAATTCTTGTCGTTATCATTAGAGATCTTATAAATATCTTTATTTTCCTAAATTCAAAGAGCGATTCTCTAAATACATAATGGTCCTAAAGAATTCCATAATTGATATCTATGATCCTTCATAAGAGTATCTTATGATATTATACCTATTTGTATTATGAACGCAATGATCGATGGAAGTTCACAAGTTTTCTTATGAGTCTCATTAGATGCTTCTTATGTCTTTATTCCAAAAGAATTTCGTATGAAATTCTTACGTGGTTTTTGATAGCAAGTCGACTCTTTTTCACAAGTGTTACTAATCATTGTCATACGCGCGCTTATGAATCTCAATCGTGAATATTTTGTTATTAGCATCTCTCCACGTAATTCATAAGATTTTCGTATGAAATTGTTAAGAAAATCGTACTCCATTAGATTGTCTTATGAATGTCAATGATCAATGCGTTTGATATCTAAAAAGAGTTTCTTATGGAATTATATCTGTCTATATAATGAGTGTTATTTCATAAGTCTGTTGTGGAATGTTATAAGATTCTCGAATGAAGTTAAAAATACTTCTTATGTCGTTATTCCATAAGAAATTCTTATGTACTTCATACGTTCCGTTTCCTCAGTGTACACTCAGGCAAAAATTCTATCGATATTCATTGTTTTGACTTATGTTTATTTGCCACAAGAAATCGGTAAGCATTTCATTATTTCGCCTTATGAATTTATCTGAGTTATGCCCAAGCGTTAGCTCGCTTAATTCATAGAATAGCATTATGAAAATTGACATAAAATGTTAAGAATCCAATTCATCAGCAGTATGAAGTACATTATTATTAATGGCGGAAATCATTGTTTACAGTTCGTTTTTCATTTATATTAAACTATATATTGCATTCAGGATATTATTAAATTTTTTAATGTATTCATCAGCTACAGGTGAGAAATTAATTAGCCAACTAACGAAAATAGAATTTGCACGAACTTCGCCCAGTCTCGGCTTAGCGAAGTGGATGAAAATTCTATATTCATCTAGATTTTCACTTTTTGGGCGTTTCATATTCTAATACAAAACAGACGTTAAAAACCAAAAAAAGAATTATTAGCTATAGTTCATTTAGTAATGTGTAAGCTCAACCATGCGTAAACATATATAGCGATTTTTTATTTTATAAAGAGAGAGAATTTGCGTGTGACAATGTTGACTTCCCATAAATGGATATCTTAAATGTTTATGGTTCCAACGAGGGCGATTGTTTAATGGTGCTCTCTGGTATTCTTTCCGTTTAGGCAGCTTTTCTCGGGATTTGTCCCGCAACCTCAGAGACGTTCTGACGAGGCCCATTTAGTGTTGTTTTTAGGGAAAGCCCGTTATCATGTTAGCTAGCCGTACTGAAAGTAATAAGGAATACGAATTACATTAGTGTGTGCTACGACAACTATATTTTTCTGAACAAAATATTACTAAACGATTTCACATCTATGTCCGCATTAGACAAAGAATTTAGCTTACCCCAGTATTATCAATTGGAACTCATCTTTTAACAATAAAGAATCACTAATTAAATATGTCGACGTGACGATTCAACCATTGCAACTGAAAATGAAGACACAATCACACTATGGGCGGTTTTCATACAGACTGGCGGCCAAAAATATTTTTTCCATCTCATGTCGTATTTATGAGTTTTACGATACGAATTTGATGTTTTATTTTCAAAAACAAGTTTTCGAGACTAACTTTTGAATAGGGCCTATAGCGAAATATTAAACTTTGTTACTTATAATGCATATAAGCCATTTATGCGATTAACGTTGTGCAAAACCATTATAAATATTAAAACTTACATAGAAATGATGATTTGAATGATTTAGCGAAATTCAGTTATTTTGTGAATTAGTTTTTAGCTGTTTTCAATAGAAAATGGTTAAAAATATTGGAAAAATTCAAAAAGCCTTAAATCAAAAAAGTGCAAATTTGTGCAACTAAATTCTTCACGATCATTTAGTTTACATCTCAAAGTACCCTTGGAACTGAATTTAAGCCTGGGACAACTTGGGACAAAAAAGTACTCGATGTGTTAACTATAAGCTTATTCGATTTTTTTAACCGCTTTATAAAAAAACATCATCAAAGCCACTATTTTGAACCTTTTTTTAATTTTTTTTATTGTTTCTAGGAAGCCTTTTTTGTAAGCTTTCAAATGGTGTAAAAACATTTTACGTAAGTATTATAGAAAAAAAGTTATATTCATTTGAGTAAACCATAGTTTTTGTTAATAAAAACAAGTTTTTCTCCATAGGCTCAACTTTGGCACCTCATATCTGAGTGTGCAATGCAAATCATGCCCTAATATTTTGGGGATTTCTTAGCAGACATGTTTACAATGAAATGGCGAACAAGAATTGAAATTTGGGGCACATCACTTTTTTGATTATTGGCCACCTGATAAGCCATAGTGAATCAGTGTAAGCTCTTTCAACACAGTGCTCATAATAATAACAACATCATTCACAATAACAACCTTATAACTTTTTCACAGTAATGACATCAATGAGAATCATAAGGCGCGCAATGAAATTTGTATACTTTCACTAAGTTCAGCTTACTTCTTAATTATGATTGCCATTTCAATGTTATGAAATCAATTATAGCCTTATGAAATCGGGTTTTATGTTTTTTAATGTTGAAAATCTTAAGGCGCACAATGAAATTTATATACATAATTTAAGCTTATTTTCTTTCTGGATTATGATTGTCATTTCAATAATATAAAATCAATAAAAGCCTTATGAAATCAAGTTTTGAGTATTTTTTGATGCTTCATAAGGGGGATTTGATGAAATTCGATAATTAATTTGCCTGAGTGTAGTTCAATCATTTATAATATCAAAATTTAAATATTGAGCCACAATAAAATTATGTTATACTTATAGACAAAAATGCTCTTTTGATTAAGTTATAAAAATGTGTACATTTTTCATGTAAATTTTGTTGATTGCAGTTTTTTGTTGAATTCCCGGAAACTGTTCCCGATTTTCTTCATTCAACATCAAGTAAACTCATCACACGATATTCAATTTCAAGCCATAGTCCGGATTGACAGCTGCCCCGCTGTCAAACCGGCTGTCATTCTAGTACTACTTTTCCGACCCGTTCTCTCTTTCTGATCCGCCATTGTGTTCAAGTTTGTTGTCCGACGATTTGCTCTGACCTAAAAAGTGAGTTTTTCCGCTGTAAAACAGTGTTTTATTCGTTATTGTCGGTTTAATACGATTACTTATTGGGTTTTGTATCTTGCAGTCACCAAAAAATGGAGAACGACGCCGGAGAATTCGTTGACTTGTACTGCCCAAGGAAGTGGTAAGTTTCACCGCAATGTTTTCGTCTGAATTACAAACACGTGTCGATCAAAATCCTACTTAAATTGCTGTTCATTGCGTGGCTCAACTTGGCGGGACCAGATTGTAACTCGGATTTTGGAGAATTGCGTTCCACACCGTCCTCGGTGGCCATCCCAACATCCTTTTTTGTTTACTGATCTAACCTCACTTCTTTGACGTTTCGTTTTGCAGCTCGTCCAGCAACCGAATCATCCACGCCAAGGATCATGCCTCCATCCAGATCAACATCGTCGATGTGAACCCGGCGACTGGCCGTATGCTGGAAACCTCCAAGGTGTACGCCATCTGCGGTGAGAATCCGTCGTATGGGAGAGTCGGACGATTGCATCGTTCGCCTTGCCAAGAAGGATGGGCTTTTGACTAAGTGAGTACTAAAAGTGTACTATTCAAACCAAATCAGATGAACTAATCTGTTGTTTTCTCTTTCTTTTTCCAGGAACTATTAATTTCAATGTATCCTAAGGGTAAACAATGAAAACTCCGTAATTTAAAAACGTACTTAATGGTTTGATTATATCCGATAGCACTGTCAAAGTAATTGAATTGATCTCGAACCGTTCTAACGATTCTTGATTACAGTCGACAAAGTGTACGTATAAATATTCAACATAGATCTATGTCTACACTTGGATACAATTATGAGCCTTTCGGAGATGAACCAGTCTAGGGCTGAAAATCTCCTTAATAAAGCTATAATAATAATAATAATAATTATGAGTCTTCGGAACCAAGCTGTGCTTCATATAACTTCGTTGTAGAAATTCATTTATAGGTGTAGATCTGCGAAGGGTCTGGGTCATTTGGCCATAGCATTTTTTTACAGCCATCTTTTTGAAAGCAGGTATATAATTCTGTTTATGCCAAATGGCCCGGTCTGCGAATAAGTTTTCAACTCTAGTAACTATAGGGGAGTCTGGGTAGACTTGACCCCATCCTATTTTCTCGGAATCTAAAACAGATTGATTCTAAGTTATTTCGTGCAATGATCTATACGAAAGATATATTGGGTGGTATAAATATAAAGCGCTTAACTTTACTACTTGCATCATCTACTCTCAAAAACAAAATCCACAGAGTATATTACATATAGTAAGGTGGTTCAAAAAAATCGTTTTTGCCTCCACACCGCACATTCGATTCTAGATCAAATTTTGAGTGTCGTCCCAAAATTGGAGCTCATTTGGATGAAAACTGAGGCTACACAAGCCCTTGAAAGTTTGTATGAGAATTACTATGGAAATTACAAGCATCTAATTCAATCGGTCATAGTGTTTGTACATGTGCTATTGAAAGTTAGTGAAACGCTGATACTGTTAGATACATTCATCAGCTACAACTTTGCCACATTAATTAATTATTCATTTTTGTATCACTGGATACATGCAGTGAAACATAGTAGCAATGATTCGTGTGTGATATCTCTCATTTGTCCCTCTCAAACAACAACAACAAGCTATTTTTCGCGCAAGATGCAGCAATGTTGGCCTATTCAGAAGGTAAATGAGAACCATTGAAGAATTCCATCTGGATATACATTCAACTCTCCATATCTCGATATCGAAGGGATCATCGAGATAGGGAGAGATCGAGACAAAGAACATACAGTCAACTCGCCACATCTCGATATCTCTCCTATGTCGATAATATTTTTTCGATCCCTTCATTCTGCATACATTTTTACTCTCCCTATCTCGATGTGATTTTCATTCCCGATTTTCTCTCCGTATGTCGATATACCCATTTTAAGGTTACTAGATTAGATTTTGAAGATCAAAAAAATTTGCAAAGACGACATGACGTCTGTTTGTTTGTCAATTTACCTGGGTAACGAAGTGATTTTCAATCTCCCCAGTAATCTTCAATGATCCCTTCGATATCGAGATGTGGAGAGGCGGACTGCACTTTTAATGAATACTAGATGAGCTGCAGTATACATCATGATTTATCATATAACTTCTAGAAATACAGTCAACTCTCCCTTACTCGATATTCTGTATCGATATTTCCCTAATTTCGATGATTCCAGTCCCTTCAATTTAGCATTCTTTGATACCTCTGTGAGTCGATACCCCTCTAATCGATACTATCTGTTTTCAGTTTCCCATGTAAGTTTACCTCTCTAACTCGAATTTTTAATGAAAAGTTGTACGTAAGTGTGGTAAAATTGTATTATTTTCAAGTTAAAATAACTATTTTGAATGTATTTCGTAAAAAAAAATGAAAAGTTTTTCAAATTTTGAAAAAATATATGTTCTGTATCTCGATACCTCCCTAACTCGATGGTCCTTTCAATATCGAGTGAGGAAAGAGAGTTACAGTATTTATTTTTAAATCTACAAAAAAAAAATTGGATTATGGTAAGGTACCGTGGGGCAAGAAGGTAATGGAAATCGTATAGTTGAGATTCTTCAAATTCCAAAGACTTTAAATTGAAATAAAACAGGTCGTATACATTTTTTAGCTTTAAGCAGTATGCTGAAATAGATTTTTATTTAAAAGTAAAGAAAAAAAAATACAGAAAAACACACAGACCTATACCCCTTGAAACATTTTTTTCACTAACAAATCACCTTATTACGTATATCCATGAAAAAAGTTGTGCGTTTTACTATCATATTCATTGATATTCTTGTATCAATAAATCTATTTGAATTAATTTCAATAAACGACAATCATTGAAATGATGTACTTGTCAGTAATTTTAAATAGGTGCTGGCCCAGAGTTGTACTGCACTAAATTGATTTAACTCTGACTTTCTGTATTTTTGAAACTTACTAATTATCAATTGAATTATTTATTTTTCAAAATACTAAATCGATTAATAATTTTTTGACGATTTTAAAACGCCCAAAAACATAGAAAATACATATGAAAATCCAAAAAATGCTATATTATCTTTTTCACTGCCAATGTAACGTGAAAAGGTTTGTTTTTAACACTTCAGTCGTCGCCGCTGTTGTATTTTTGTACACAGTGGTGAAAAAACTTCGCTTTTATCGTAACACAGCATCAGCGTTGGTGGTTCTGACGAGTTGACAAACCGCGCGACGACTGAAGGGGTTAATTTTAGAACAGATTTTTTTTTCTGATAGCTCTGGAGATTCCAAATCCGATATTTCTTGAATGCTACTTTAGTGCCATGATTATGGTCTTCGGTAATAATTGGGAATTAACCCTCTCTTCGCATGGTACACAGATGATCACCGATTTTCGACGAACGCTTGCTAAACTGAATTGGTACGATTAGCTCAATAATGATTAGAATACATTTTCTACGCTCATTCGTCTCATCATACATCGAAATACTGACCTAAGGGTCAAACTATTGAAAAACAATCAAAATGTTGATAGTGTGTTTAGAATAATAAGCTCATTTGCAACAACTTTTGTTAAAGCACTTTGTTTAGAACCCAATTTTGATAGTTTAAATGTCGAAAAAAGCTGTGCGTTGGTACTTGGTTTTTTTCTGGTAAAATTTTCTGAAATTGATTCATAAAATAGTTTGTAAGTAAATAGTTAAAATGGTTATAAAATATTAAAACAGTTGTGTAGTTGTGTTGAAAACTTCGCCAGTGATTAATCCCAGATTTAAGTAATCGTAACATTATTATTAAGTTCTTTCACAAATGAAATATCAAATAATTTCTTTTAGTTATTTCAAATCAATTTAAAAAAATCTAATAATTTTCACATATGTTCACTTTAGAAACACTTTCAATGTCATCTGTGACAACACCTAGATAGCGTCGATCTGAATACGTTATCTTTTGAGAAGATTTCAGTTGTCAATTCATAAACCATATTGAACACAAAAGCATTTTTTAAAAACTGAATGTATCAAGCATATTTCGTCATTGACATTGTTTGTCCCATTTTCGTCTATTGTGATTATAACATTAATATGTTGCATGTTCAATGAATAAAGGGAAAAAAGTTTAATGTGTAATCAACTAGTCTTCACATTATTCAAGTATAATCAGTGCTGTAAAACGTGTGAACAGAGTCTGTTCATGCACGATACAAAAATGATACCGCAACGTTGGTTTCTTTTTGTGCGATTGCGTTCTTGCTTTCTTTGCTCACGATCGCCGAACACATATACTGTAGAGGGCATCGCATTCATTTTATTTCGACATGCAATCACGCGTCCGATTCCCCTGTGATATTTCTACAATACATCATACATCGGTCAATTTTCCCAATACTGTCGTAATTGGTTTGTAATCTATCTATTATAATCATAATCCACCCAATATTCACAAAAATAGTTATGAACGGAAAAAGAACGGCTCTCTGCTCATCCAGCAATCACGCTCTTTTTACATTGTTTTGTTCTGGTCTCCTGTGCAAGAATCTGTGAGCAAATAGGTCGCTGTGGTTTGTGAGCGTGGATCCTGCTTAATATTGGTTCATTTTGCGTGAACGGCATGATTTCTTCCCTGCCTAGGTGATGGATTGACGGTGATTTATCTAGTGATTACATATTGGTTGATATTGTGAAAAAATACTCTAATGCTAATATATTGATCGCGAAAATAATCGTAATTATAACTTATAAAATGTAAGCTAGTCTAATGTTTTAAGTTAAATAATGACATGTGTTTTCAATGCTTAAATATATTTTACACTTGATTTATCACACCTTCAGCATGAGTTTAGTTACTGTCGCATGATCTAACACCAGATAACTACGCGTAATGCTGGAGGGACCGGCAGGGCCTACTACAAGTCTCTACTAACACTCAAATCACTAACAAGACTGGGAAACCAACGATCACCTTCATCAGTAGCACTATTTCTAATAGTAGTATTAGTTCAATATACATAAATCTTTTTCAGTAGACCACGAGACGCAAGAGTGGGTGCGGGTGGTCTCTGCGTCTCACAGGTCATTGAAAATAGACATTTATGTTAGGTTCACTAACAATGTAGTAATTATTACCATATTAATACCGTAAGGTGCCGGAATTCAGCGCATCGCCTAAATCCGCGTATTTGGTCCAAAATTAGTCGAAATTTAAGTAAAATTCTGAAGTTTGCCCATACCGCTATTTGTATATGCTGATAATGCATCATGATTCCAATTAAAATTATCATTAACAATAATTTACGATTTTTGAGAAATATTCCAAAATGTTCTGAATTACGGCATTTTACGGTATTGCGTTCTTTAGTAAAGTAGGTTGTAACGGTATTATAGATAGTTTAGTAGTGTTACTGATATATGTATAATAATTAGAAAACTGATGGCACTGTTGTTACTGAAATGTTTCATTTTCAAATATCTTTTATAATATAATATTGTTGAACAAAATGCTGTGATTTAGAACTTATTTAATTCTCTTCGCAGTTTTGCGCTACTTTGCATTTATCACACCAACACTGGCGACATTAGCGTTCTTTGGGAAGTATTTCTGTTATGTAGTAGTTATCTCTATCTATTATTCTAAGATCATAACATAATTATCGTGAGCGTAGTAGCGGATATAACATAGAAGTAGCTTTTGTATTTGTAGTTAAGGTATCATCACAGACAAACAGACGTAACACGTAAGAAATTTCCATCGACCACGCATTTAACGATCATTTCAAATTCGCTATGTTACAAATCTCACAACCAGAGGCGCGCGCATCGTTTTCCCTCGTGTTTGACGTTCCACACTACCGCCATCTGCAGGTCTTGTTGCACAAAACAGTGTTTCGTGCAAAATGCTCACCAGATGATGATGGTGTATACTGGGCGATGGATTTTCATGGAATTTGTTCTAAGTGTTACGTCTGTTTGTCTGTGGTATCATGGTATCAGTTCCCTGTCCTTTGGTTCAGAAAGGGTATGGGCGCGTTCTGCCAACTCGGTCGAGGCAGATTTCTTGTGTGAACAAGTTACAACATGGACGTTCTAAAGTTCCAGAATGAAGTGTTGTGCATTTGAAGATGGGATGGATTCGCGTTCGTGCTTTACTTCTGCTTATCTATAAAGTTATATGTAATAACCGACCCTTAGCTTAACTATTTAAATTAACAGTTGCAAATATAATAATCGTTTTGAGCTTACTAACATGTAGTCGCGTTAATTTAATCATAATGATCTTTTATCTACATCCGTCGAACCATTCTGAATGGCCGTTGTGAGAATATCACCAAGAACTTCTCACATGCAATAAAGCTGGATTGTCATACATTGAAACATCAAGGTTCTCGCTCTTTCGGATTCATTTTTTGTTGTTTCAGGATTATTATCGTGGGAATCCAAAGAGCGAATTTTGTATGACTTCAATGTACGTCAATACTGCCATAAAGCATGTAACAATCACTAACATTCCTTCTCTCTTTATCCTTGTTTTCATATCTAATCCGCTTCGAGGAATAATTCATCGAAGAGGAAAGGCATCTCTTATCATGGCAGCGTAATGGTCGAGAAAACGTCGGTTTGCGGTCGCATCTCTCCATCCTCGGTTCTGCCCCACGCTCGCCAAATCGATACGCACTTGATCCGCCCACCAAGCTTGCTGCACTCCACGCCTTTGTTAAGTATAAAGTTTCTGTAATCATTGAATACTAATTGAAAGGTAAATCAAATGAACTTATTATTTAACTAATAACAAATTTGTTCCACAGAGCGATTTACAAAACATCACACAAAATCCCTCCTTTCACATATCCTTAGGCAAAACACTTCACTACCGTTATATGTATGACTGATTCATGTTCTTTAGACCTTGCATCATTCATACGTGTAGGGGAAGTCTAGAGTAAAAGCAAAACTTAAAGAACCTTCTGGTCAAAGATGTTGCGTTGCCTACTTCCCAAACTCCAAAACCCCCGGTGTATTATGGAAGGTGTGAGTTTTTAAACTTATGCTGGAGACTTGGCCCCTGACCCCTTGTACATCAATAAAATAAAATAAAAAAAAATAAAATTTTGCGTGAACGGCATGATTCTTCCCACCACTGAGTATAATCTTCTACAGATAACTCTTCCTTACTAGATATTCCATATCTCAATATCGAATTAGAGAACCATGGACCAGTGCACGAGTTCACTATTTGACGTTTGAGCGGTGCCGAATTCACTCGTTGCCATGGTCACATAAATAACACGGCACCGCTCAAACGTCAAATAGTGAACTCGTGCATTGGTCCATAGTAAAAGTTGGTTTTCATGGCTAACTCGATGGTCCCTTGGATCGCTGTTGCACTGATTTTGTGATCTGTAACGCCATACCTCCCTAACTCGATGGTCCCTTCAATATCGAGTTATGGAGAGTTTTTTTTTTTTTTAATTCGTTTATTTTAAGGCTCACACGCCGTATTCAGCTTAACAGAGCCGATTATCATTTTCTACATTGTATAGAACAATCACAACTAAAAGTTTATTTATTTTTGCTTTTTTCATCTGGTGATGAAAACATTTCCGCATGGTCCGTGTTTGGGGAACACTGACTGGAGCAAGCCTTTTTGGTTCTACACCCTTTGTTATTCTGCCTCGATCGCCGTCGCTTGTATGTTGCACCATTGTATTCGGATGAAGAGTTCGAAGCACTTTCATCATCGGTCCAGTCATCGTCGTTGTTGTGTTCGCTATTGTCGTTCTGTGTAGCTTGAACTGGTTCGGGAACGGGAGATGTAGTTTTTTGCAGGTTATTTGCTATCGGCGGGAAATCATCCTGCGTGAACAAACCGTCAGGTGATTTTGTTGCCGTCGACGTTGGTGGACTTCCATTTGAAGTAGTGTTTGGCTCCTGACATTTGCCAGGATGGGACGATTGGTCAGATTTTGGCTGGCCATTGTAAGTGACCATTGTGTGTTCATTTTCAATGGTAATGAACGATGGGATATGTCGTAGAATGTTCATTCTTAGAACCCGCACTCCGTTGGAAATCCCGGGAAAATAATGCTTCCATTTTTCCTTCCGTATGGAGATCACCTCTCCATACTTCAACATATGGTCCGCAATAGTGACGTGACTCATCGATGGCGGAAGATCATGGACCCGGACCGTTACTGCCTCGCAATCAACGTAGACCGGAATACGAAATTTCGCATTATTTGAAAGCATTGTTCGCTTCCAATTATGCTCTAATTGGTAGCGTGTGACGATTTCCTTCGTCTTCATTTCAATCAATACACAGTTGCGTGCGTGATGCAACTGTATACTCTTAACGTCCTCATATTTAAGCTTCAATTCTTGCTCCAAAAACTGGTGCACCTTCGCAACTTCAGGGAGAACACTGAAATCCACCACTAGTGTGTTAACCCGCGTACCGGACATTTTCCACGAACTGCGAATGTGAAATCGAGAGAGGTAACGGAGAGCGTCCGACGCGTGCGATGTCTGGCTGATAACTGAGTTATGGAGAGTTGACTGTATTAATTTCCCTAAAAGTTAAATATCTTTGTTTTTAGTTTATTTCATTTTCGTCCACTTTCTGGTTTTTTCGCCCCCCAAATCTCATTTTACTAATTTTTGCTTCCTTGAATGTGAGTAAGGACTGTTCATTTTATAAAGTGGACACCTTGTACATGCTATATCTTTTTAATTTATAAATGAAATCGCAATCGGTTTTTTGTACATCGTTCAACTAATATTGTATACTGTTGTGATAATTTAAAAGCCAACAAAACAATTAAATTTCACACTAATAAGGCACAACGTTTAGAACGGTCGGTTTTTGGAGGTTATCAACATCGAAGATTATTAGAAATTGGTTGGAAAATTCGACAATCTATATTTTTTATTTTCAAAAAACGCTTGATTTTCCAAAGCATCTTCAATCAGAAGCCTGCTGAAAAATATCAAGTTATTTTTGGAGGAACAGTTTTCCATATATCATAGAATCATTTTTAATCAATTTTTTTAGAGAAAAATATTTTGAATTTAAATGGAACTGATATGATTAGAATTTTAAGATGTAAAGTGCGTCTCGACGGAAGTACTAATATAGTATAAATATGAAAAATAACCTACGCTTTCATAGAGTTGTTTATTTAGTCCCAACGTCACATTTAATGCAAAAAAGAAAAACAAAAAAAAAAAAAAAAAAAAAAAAAAAAAAAAAAAAAAAAAAAAAAAAAAAAAAATACAAATGTTTTATTTTGAGAAAAACTTTCAAAGCACAATGACAATCATCAAAATTGGGAACACTTTTTCAATGAAATCGAATTAATTTTCCATGTATTATATTCATAATTTGTTATTCTGGGATTATCTATCAAAATATTCAGAGAAAAACGCTTAAAATTCGTTGTAGATCGATAAATATGCGTACATAATTTTAAAAGTATGGGATTTTTCAATAAAACGACCATAACGAGTAAAAATTGTACCTATGAATAAAGAATAAACCACTAAAGTGACCTAGTGTCAGATAATGGTAGAATATTATTGATTTGTTGAAGCTCTACCTTCAGTAGAATAGTAAAGGATACCATCATACAATTTGTTCATAATAATGAAGATTTTTGTTATACGAAAAATAATGCTTAACTTTGACGAACAGTTTTTCTTAGGAGCTTTGGAAAAACTATTCAGTTCTTCAACCAAAAGCATTTTGTAAGTTTTTATATTTTCATAGTATTGTAATTGAACCATGCACAGAAAACCGATTACGATTTTATCAATAAATAAAAAAGATACACCATAAACAAGGTGTCCACTTTATAAAATGAAAAGTCCTTAAATGCTTGGTAACATTAACCGCACGGCCACGAAGCGTACAAATAGTTTTCCTTTTGAAACAGTTAGTCGACTTTTGGATTAATCTGATGAGTATTAAATCACATTCTTGTAACTATTGCATAGTATTCATCAAAAATCAATGAAGCTCTGGAGCTATATCATGGGAAAAAGAGGGTTAAGATAACGAATCTCGTGTTGAGTGTCAAAACGGATTAGAGAAATCGATCACTGTAGATACGCCTTTATGACACTAAGCATGAAAAATAAATTATTCGGCGCGATTGAATAAAAATTAAGTATTTTATGCAAAATATTAGCAGTTTATTGACTTCACTATGTACATTTGACTTGTGATTTGTTTTTTACATTAATCCGTTTGTGGTGATTGATTAGCTTGGCTCAATGATTTCTTAGAAACATATTGCTAGATCGAAACGGTCAATTACCAACGTAAAACAATGCAACAACAGATACGACGATGATGACACATAATTACCCTTTTGTTGATTGCGTTGGAAACTTTGGAGATCGAAATTATTGTACAAATATAGCCTAAATTTAGCTGTGGGTATGACAACTAGTATGTTTCGATTAAAATCGCGGGTTGAAATCAAAATAGCTTTCGACTATGCTACCAGTTTATCCGCATGAATGATAAGAAACTATATAAACGTATCTTATAAATATCTTACTCGTTAAAGCGACTTGTGTGTGTGTGTCCAGATTCCGGACGCATATTTACAATAATCCGTGCCTTACCAACTGGTAGCCAACGTTATATGCTAAGACGCAGGCACATTCAGTTCCTCGTCGTCTGATATATCAATATCATCGAATGTATCGGGCTTCACGTTCTCTTTGATCAACATCTCATCTTCTTCGTCTTCTTCCTCATCATCGTCGTCATCGACGTCGTCCTCTAAAGCTTCCCCAGCAGGAGTTTTAGCAGCAAGATCGTCACCTCCACTTTTCTTCGGCATTGGACTTTACTATCCACACTGCTCGTTTCCGTTTTCTTTTTCTGTGGTTTCAGCAGTAGAACTAGATCGATCGACCACCACTGGAGGGTCTTCGGAGGACGTATCAAACTGACTTATCGTAGAAGATGATGCAGGAACGTTGCTTTCTTGGAATCACCTGTTGTATCCTTACTACTAACGACCGTCTCTGCCTTGCTACTAGATGGCTTTGAAACTATGGCTAGGCTCACCTTCCTCGTCCGTATCGTTGTCTTGCACCCTGGCGAATCTGTAATATAAAATGAACATAAATCAATGGGCATCTTTTTACAACCTGAATTCTTGCTGAGATTGACCCACTATTTACAATTGAGTTTTCAAAATACTACTACTTATAGTTGAAACCGTTTTTGAAGACCCCTCGATTTTTGACAATTCTTGGCTTACTAAAATTGCAATAACTCAGGAATTTCTTCGACGATCTCTTCACAATACAGTAAAAACCCACATGAGTCGGTATTCCATGACTCGATATCGACTCATGGAACCATACTAAATACAAAATTTCATGATTACCGTCGTAATTCAGCGCATCTAAGACCCTAATTCCGCGCATTTTAAAACTTTCTAAGAAACTGGAAATTATTGATAACAGGCAGCTGGGAAAATTTTCATAAATTTTGACAATTTTTGGACCAAATGCGCTGAATTAGGGTACGATGGTTCCTTCAAGCAGCTTCACAAAGCATTTATATTTCATGAGTCGATGGTCATTTCAGAGACTCATGGGTCTGTAACATGTTTTTGGAAACAATAAACATAGGAGCTAAGTTTGCAAAAATAAAATTGTATGTCTGGATTAGCTTTTCAACACACAAACAGCAATAAGTGCAATATCTTTAAATAAATGAAAATTTAGTACTATACCATTCAATTCCACTAGAGTTTGTATCCTTCAGTGTCGTGTACTAGACTCGACTTGGAAGAAATCCATCGTATGCACACATTTAAGCTAGGTATAGTCGTAATTCCTTACCCGAGTAGTTACGAGTCCGCGGCTACAAAGCAAAGATATGCTGAAGGTGTCTGGGTTCGAATCCCGGTCGGTCAGGATCTTTTCGTAATGGAAATTTCCTTGACTTCCCTGGGCATAGAGTATCATATCATCGTACCTGCCACACAATATACGAATGCGAAAATGGCAACTTTGACAAAGAAAGCTCTCAGTTAATAACTGTGGAAGTGCTCATGAGAACACTACGCTGAGAAGCAGGTTCTGTTCCAGTGTAATACCAAGAAGAAGAAGAAGATAGTCGGAATTCCCTTCCTCCAAAAGGGCAAACAAATACATGTTATTATTAGGAACAATGGAAATTCACGATTTCGCGGATGCCGCGAAATTTGGCCTTCGCCGCGAAATTCAGAAAAAAAAACGTGAAACGCCGCGAAATAAGTTAAATTTTGAGAATTTCGCAGAATCGCAGTGATTCCAGATTTTGACTCATGAAAATGGTTTATTCATTTTAGAGCCCAGGTTCCATCAAAAATGTTTTTATCGTTTAGTTTAAGTTGGGCGTCTTTCTAACTTACTTGTTTTGTTTCCAATTTAGAATGGCAAATGTGATATAAAAATTATCATCACATTTTAACAACAAACATGTTATTTTATGTAAAATATAGTCAAATCTATGGGACCGAAACAAAGCCGCGATATGTTGGTTTGATCGCCTTGGTCAAACGCGAAATTTCAAAAATTTTATCGCAAATTTCCATTGTCTCTAGTTATTATGGAGGAAACGTCGAAGAAATGTCTGAGTTATAGCAGTCTTACAAGAATTTTCAAAAATCGAGGACTTCTCATAAGGCTCCATCCACAAATTACGTAACGCTCTAGGGGGAGGGGAAAGTAGGCTCAAGTGTTACGGCTCATACAAAAATTTAAAAAATTTCATACAAAAAGCGTTACGGAGGGGAAGGAAGGGGTCGAAAATTTTCAATTTTAGCGTTACGTAATAAATGGACGCTGCCTAAGAAGTTTAAACTGTAAGTACTGAGTGGACCAATCGAATGCAGTTTCTTTACATACTCGTCAAGAGCTTTCGAGCATGCCAGATTTTAACATTTGTTATAAATAGTTATTTTAGCAAGAATAAGCTACTCATCACTTACTTGTCGATAATGTCTCCGATTTTCCCATAGTGCTTCTTATTCTCCTCCAGTTTCTCATGCAATCCCTTGTCTACCACTGCCGGGTCCTTGTCCGTTCCACTGTAGTAAGACACCATCTCGTACAGATCAGTCTTGCGTCGTTTTTGTAGCAGCTTGCCAATCTTGATGAACGCATCCTGGGCAATCTTTGTCATTTCTTCCCGCCGCATCCTGTACCCGTACTGTGTGTTACAGTGCTGCAAGCATTTCAGCACGTCGAAAAAATCCGGAAAGGTGTTCGTCCTGTTGACGAACGTCTGAATTGTCCGGTTAAACTCAGTATAGTGTGTTCCATCGAATTTAATCGGCTTCCGCGTGATACGATGTGCGTGTTTGCTTTCTCTCAGTTATATCACAGATCTTCTCGTAAATTTCAAAGGCTCGCTTCTTGTAACGTTCCTCCATCATGTACGAGAATTTATACCCTCGTCAAAATCCACTCCATCTCTTCCAACTTGGCTATTCGCTTCTTCAGTATGTATAGGGCGCGGTTCAATCTTCTTATCTGATTGTCCTTCTTTTCACTTCCAGTGGTGGTCACGTTTCGTTAGTCATTACCGAATTTCTGGACTTTCGACGGATATTTAACTCTTCCACGATGCTAGCCAGCTTTAGATATACCAACTCAGGATGCTCATTAACGTCCTGTGTGACTGAAGCTAGCGTTTTCTTGAGCTCTTGGAATTGAATATAATCTGGATGGGACGCATTCGTAGTACTTGATTAGTTTCTTCTGAATCAGCAATTCCATCTCTTTGGATGAATCTGCTTTCCTACACGCTTCTAGCAGTTCCGCAAACTCTTTACCAATAGGATTTTTATCCACATTGCTACTTCGCTTCTCTCTTTTTTCGGAAGATCGACTAGTGGAGTGTGAATCTGCGGTACTGCTGCTTCCTGGTGTTGCTGTTTTTCCGATAGTTGTGTTCTTCTTCCGCAAGTGCAGAAACTGGCGATTTTTTCTTGACCTGCATCCGTTGTCTTTGCTGTTCATGTTCCTTTATTATCTGTTGGTACTTCAGGTGATCCTTTTCCCATTCATCGGAGAAGCTGATAACGGCAAAGTTTTCATTGACCGGTGTCCGATTGTTATTTTCCGCTTCCTTGCTGAGATTGGTGGCAATGGTTATTGGCTTGATGCGCCGGATTTTGTTAGGTTCGGGATTCTTGTTCAACGTATGGGCACCACCATTAAGTCCTGCCGGGGTTTGGAGGGAGCACCTTACGACGCTTCGGTTCTCCAGACTAAAATAGAATAATAGTAAAATTTATGGTTATATTAATGTTCTATCTACCAAAAATTGCATTGCGTACACTGAAAATTAATGTTGGAGTAACTACAACCACTTCATGGTTCTTAAAATTACTATTCAGAATTATGTTGAAATTTAATGTGTTTTGTCTTTATAATTACTGAAATGTTGTTGAAATTACTATGCCAGCAATGGATAAAATTTACTACCATGTGCAGTCAAGTGCACTATTGTCATGTATTGGAGATAAACACAAGATTCCGTAATTTTTTAATGAGCAATGTTATCATTTTTACCATGTGCATGGTAATTTGAACAACAAAAGCGTAGTAATAATGCCCCCATCAACATGGCTGTTTTTCTCTGTCAGCTTGTGAAAAGTTAACACAAGTGTGGACAGAAAAAGTATTTTTTTCAGTGTTTTGGGGGTAATATTGAATAAAGTTTTGTTTATTTTTCATAATATTGTACCCATGTTGCTGTTGATCTCGAGTTGGTAAGAAATATTGAAATTTAATATACAAAACAAACAATTCGCTCAACAACTTCTTTTCATGTTGCAGATGATACCATTCAATTTCAAGGCCCCAATTAAGTTATCCAAATTATAATTAAGATTAATTTATACTATGTTTCTTGGTGAGTATTCTACTAATCATCGATTTGTTACTTTTTGTAAATTGACGGAATATTAATCGTGGCACATTTTTTTTTTCAACAGATAACTCGAGCGATGTGGAGCATAAGTTGAATTAGCCGCCATAATAGTGGATCAGAGATCGGTGAAAGCAAATACGGACATTAAATTCATTACAGGACTCCACTACAAGCGCCGCCGTCTTCATATCTAAGATTCGCTTTTTTATGGATTAAAGAACAATAAATTATTATAGACATTATTATTAAATAAACGATTATGATTTTAGTAATGGAATAGGTATATTGATTTAAAAAAAATAGGAATAAATATAAAGAGTATTCAAATTTTACTATCGATAGCTGTCTTTTTAAACGCATCGCATGGTAAAAAAAATGACAATAATTCGTTTTCAATATTACCATGTAGCATGGTAGTTTTAACTGATGCTTCGAATATCGTCGGCATGGTAAAAAAGACCACACATCCCGTTTGAGATGAATGTGTAACGTAGTCTGCACAAATCAAAGTGGTGCGATGTATTTAATTTAAACCATCAACATGGTATTTTTACTGCAATGCTGCTCTCAGTGTAGGCTGAATGATGTCGGGCACTTATGTTTTTTTTTTTTTGCATCTGGAATAGGTACGTTAATGGCGTATTATAATGTTACTCATAATGGCGTACCGAGACGGACTTCAGACTTGGACCCTGCTTGATAGAGTGGTTCAAAAATCGTTATCACTTCACACCACTTATTCGATTCCAGATCAAACTCTAAGTTTCCTCTTACAATTTGAGCTCATTTAGATAAAAACTATAACTGCACAAGTCCTTCAAAGTTTGTATGGGGATTACTTTGGGACAAATAAGTAATTCATTCAATCGGTCATTTCGTTTTGAAAATGGTCTTTGGCAATATGAAAGCTAACGAATGCATCTAATAATTTCAACGTTGCTCTAACCTTTAAAAGTACGTGGGCAAACACTATGAACAAATGAATGAATTGCTTGCATATTCCATAGTAATTCCCATACCTACTAACTTTTAAGGGCTTTTGCAATCTTTGTTTTCATCCAAATGAGCTCATATTTGTAGAGGACACTCAGAATATGATCTAGAATCTAATGAGCGATGTGGAGCAAAAACGATTTATAAAAGTAGACCGGACATCTCCAAAAATCAAGGGACCTTACTCATATGATAAATATTTGGGTCAGCATTGAAAAGTATTTTTATAGAATTTCAATGGATTAGCTGCTTTACTCTTGTCCACAGTTGATCAGCAGAAGTTTTCTCGTTTCATTTTGTATGGGGAAAGTCATTGTCATCACGTACAACCGGAACAAATCTCGATTACTTTTTCAAATCGACGTAAGTAACTTCCATACGGTTTTGAGAAAATTAATTCAGAAGAATCACGACCTGTCTTCTAAAATTGTTTTAAAATGAATCACGTTTTTAACATTTTTTCGACGTGTACATTGCTTAAATTTGCGATTTCTTACGCGCCATACAATTTATTTTTAATTTTCATACAAAAAAACTTACCATGGGGGAGGGGGGGTTGAAAAACCCCGAAAATTGTCTTACGTAATTAATAGACCGCCCCTTATGTGTTTTGTACATGATACATTTGGTACAAATAAGTTGGTTAAGGCTAGGCTTACCAGATGGTATCCCTTGGGAGGACATGTCCTCCTTTATAGAACGAACGAAGTTAATATCCGAAATCCATTCATATAACTTCCTACTCTATTTGTTCAAATATTCAAACATTTCTGTCTTAAGTAAACCCTGTTCAAGATCCAAGCCGTAAGAATTAGGAATAATGAATATTATTTGTGGTGTGGTCAATTTTGGGATATTGAGTTTAATGTGCTGAAAATCAGATTGCGGGTTGCTGACATTCGGGATGTTGGAGAAGAACCAATGGCATCTGCGTCAGCTCACTTAACATAAGGCCATGATTTCAATCCTAGGACAATATTTTATGAAACATATTCTATAGCCACCAGTCACAAGAACGTAAACGTGAACGTGTGGAAAAAATCGATGTCCTCCTTTTTCAAAGCCAGTCACGCGAAATGTCGTCCTTTTCACAATTTTCATCTGGTAAGCCTATACTTAAGGATGGCCATGATGGATCACAGAAGGAAAGAATCCCCATAACTTTCAATTTACAAATCAAATTGACCTTATTAATACTTAGCTTAGATTTTACACACACAAACACATGCACACTAATAAGCTATATGATAAAAGGCGAATAAAAAGTCATAAAGCAGTGGTGCTCAGCCTTTTTGAAACTACTCCCCTTAGAAGTTTAACCAACATTCCGCGGACCCCTGAAAGTGGATGGTATCGAAACGAAAAATTATGAAACAACAGATATCCTTGGCAGACACACCCAAATGTGTCGTCAGTAATTCATCACAGATAATGCAAGAATTCTTCCAATATCAACTGGTGTTCACATGGTCCACTAAGAATCTTTACAGGAATTTAAAAATATTTTGCTCAAATTCATTTTGGAAATTGTAATCACATAACAGTCACATTGAGATTATACATGAGTCTTGTAATGTAGCAGCAATGCAATTTCTATCAGAATTATTTTCAGACTATATGCGATTTGAGCTCAGGGTAATTTTTAGAAATTTTAGTTTCCTCCCACACTGCCATGCAATGCACACTTGGTATTCAATTTACTCAATGCCAACTTTTGTCGAATGTTACAAATGTTTCACCAGAATCCGCGAAGTTCTTGCCAAGAAATGTTCCTCAGATAGTAAAGGAATCAATCAAGCTTTCTTTTTGGAAGCAGCTTTCAATATTTAAAAAAAAATTTTTTCAAGAAACGTTTCTCTTCGGAGGTTGAAACAAGATTTTGCAAAAAAAAAAACTCCTAAACAATCTTGTTGGATGTCTGTCGAAAATCTCATAAAAAAATTCTGTTGATTGTTTGAGATGGAACAGTGAAGAATTGCGAATTTCTTCAATCCCGTAAATAATTCTCTAATAATAACTCTACTAATAATGATCTCTTGCAAAAAAGCGAGGTAAAAGATTTCTCATTAGAAACGACACTTATTAACAATTGCTTCGCGGACCCCCTGAGAAGTCATCAAGGCCAGAGTCTATGAATGGAGAGTTGTGCAAAAAGAACTGGCAACAGGTTCCCCCCAGTCACAAATCAATAAATTATTCTGGCCACCTATTTTACAGTGCGCGCTTTCCAGTGACTTCACTCAAATGCACTCTCAATTCGAATGTTTGTTTTTTTACAAAGTCGCAAAGAATTAAATTGAAATTGATCTCTTGTTTTGTAATTATAAAGTAATAACAATGAAATGTTTAATAGAGAATTGCAACAACACATACGACAAACAGCATGAACTCAAAATTTTGATCTTTTTCGGTTTCCGCGCGACGAGCAACTGAGACAGTGAATTTCTCTTAGCCGTTTGCTCTCTGGGAATTGACCGAAAACAGCCGCATTTGTAGCTTAAATCTGGGTTGAATAACTAATATATAGTTTTCAAACTATCAAATTTTGTAAACGGAGTTATATATTTCCACTGATGGAGGATAAATTACTTACATTACCGTTACATTACATGTAACAAGACGGAGGTTCATTCACAAATTATAGGCTCTAAAGAGCAATTATTTTGTTACATCATCGTATCACACCGTAAGTTAAACCGTAGCATTTTTTTTATTTCGTCACGATAACAATACTTTTCTCGTCCCAAAACGTGTTTGTTTATGTTGCTCAATAGGTTGATGATTTGACGGTTCAATAGGTAGACTTGGTTTCAGCCTTCGCGCAACTCTCCATTCATAGACTCTGATCATGGCCAGTTACCTGCCAGACATCGTTCGCGTCGGTCGTATTACTTTGCCTCACGCTTCGTTCGCAGTTCGTTGAAATGGAAGCTACTTCTAACGCGCAATTTTCAGAACGCACCTACATAAAAAAAACAAAGCTGATAATTATAATATACCTACAGCCTTCTTTATTGCTGTTGTAGTGGTAATTTGAGGATAAAAAAAGTATCACGATAAATAACGAAATTCGAAATAATGCATTCTTCAGTATGTTTGTCATAAAATCTGTTTGCCGTGAGCCGAAATAGGAACACTTAGATACAGTAGCAAACCCCTTACTTTGAGCTGCATCGTGACATAAAAATAGTATTGATCGACTCAACAGTTAAGTTATAATGAACATTTGAACACATGACTACCCTTAAATCTCATGCACTGATGGGATTTGTACCGTCTGTCTTGAACAATTGATATGATCAATTGACGTCCGATAAGTTTCATTCGACGGGAGAATTTGTATAATTTGCTACCATTCAATTCAGCTTACGAAAAAAACAGGTTTTCAATTTCAATTTGCTTAACCAGTTTGCTAATACACACGGAGAAAATGGAAAATACTAAATAGTGTGTTTTATATCATTTCTCTTTCATTTTTAGTGTTTATTCATTGTATGGAATACAAATTTATACTATGTCATGCATTTGCGGAAATAATTATTTCACGTGCATTTGTGCTGGTGATTGTTACACTTGGGACTTCATTGTTTTACAGTTTCAGTTTTTGGTCAGGACGTGTGCATTTTTTTTCTGGTCTGTCCTAAAAAGTGTCGAAACTTCTGTTTCCTATTTTGTCCGTGGCCTAAAGACTTCAATTCAAAAGGGCAAGTTAAAAGTAATTTTTGCCTCCCGGAACGGGAAGTTAAATGCCTCTGTGGAAAAGCGAAAAAACAGGTGCTCCGATGACTTAACGACAGGAGGGAACTGATAAAAGTGTTAATCAAAATCTGAACCGGATGCGAAGGAAAATCGTTTAGTAAGTTCAATATATATATCCATATTTTGTGCATACAATAGAATTCCCCGACTTTTTCTAGCGAATTCCACCTTCTGCAAATGGCTGGCCTGATCATCAGTAGGTGCAGACATAACAAATCAAGGATTCCAACATTATGCAAGCAGAACAGCACCGCCTCCTGTGATGTGGTAGAATTTCTGAGAACATAATTCCAGCGTGACCAGTAGGAGCATGTTTAATTCGATGGATACGCGGATACGTAAGCAAGAGCGACATCTCCGTTGGAATTCCAGTAGCAATATAATAAACTCTGTCATATTGTTAAAAATTATTGAGTTCTCGAAATAAAATTATGATCATCTTATTTCGTTTTTGTACATTTGTTTGTTTTACTTTTCACTTTTTGCCTTTTTTCACGATAATCAAAACAAACGACCGCGTGAAAATATAAGCCAAATAAGCTTTATGAATATTAAAACCCATTTATACTTTGGATGATTATTGTATTGATATGCATTTGAAGGGGTGGATGGACCAAATATGGATTTAGTATAGTTTTTATTCATTTCAGAATTTTATTTTTTAACCGTGTAGATTGATTTTCATGTTTTGAGTTATCTCTTGTATCAAATGTCATATTTACCCACAAATAATCAAACGGCCTGTTGAAAATTCTGTACGAGTCGTGAAACCCAACATAAAATGGAGATTATTGAAAGCAACAAACGAACGATGACTGTGGCAGAACGATTAAGGATCATTGATCAGGTGGAGATTTACGGACGGAAGGTCAAATACGTGGCTAAGGCATTCGACTTACCGTATAGCACGGTCTCAACGCTTTATAGGAACAAGGACAAGTGGCAGTGAAAAGCATCTTCTGGATCTGAGAACCTTGGAAAGAAGCGACTGCGTTTGGTAGGGAGTGATACACTGGAGCGATCTATGGAGGAATTCGTGAATCAAGCCAGATAAAATCACGTTCCATTGTCAGGATCCATCATTCGAGCGAAGGGATGTGTATTTGCTGAGGAGCTTGGCATCCCCAAGGGAAGCTCTGGATGGCTGAGTAAGTTTTTGCAACGACAAAAAATATCATTCTGAAAACTGTGCGGAGAAAGTGCCAATGTCGACACCGGTATGACTAGTGACTGGATGTCAAATGTTTTGCCTGGTATAATAAGCGACTATGCAAATGCCGCTAGACCAACGAAACGGGGCTGTTTCAACTTAGATCTTTCAAGAACATTAAATCCCTACCAGTGCAATACGAAAGCAATAAGAAGGCTTGGATGACCTTAGTCCTTTGAAAGATATTGAAGACGAAACGGTAACAATACTAACTTATCCATGATCACTTCGTATTCTTATTATTAATAACTAGTGGTCCCGGCAAACTTCGTCTCGCCATCAAGTAGGCTATTGAAAAATGCCCTGTAACGTCTCATGCAAAATGACAGTTCCGTTCATTCTCGTTTTTTAAACTTTTATGCGTAGTATGCACCTGAAACGTAATGCGCTGAAGTAAATTTTCTCTTTTTTACCAAAGTAATTTTGACAGCCGATCCAGATGAGCGAAGTGTTACTTGCGGAATAATTGAGTGGCACATTTTTCCGTACAGAAAAGTGTCAGCTCCTGATTTGTACAGCAGGCGTTAAGGCCCAAACGCAATGAAAGCGGAACGGCAACGGAAAGCGGAACCGGTTCGCCAGGACGAACTATGACATGCTAGTCGACTCAGTTGGCTCACTTTCATTCGTTGACAGCTCAGTCGAGATGATGTGATTCATGCTGGCGAACCGGTTCCGCATTCCGTTGCCGTTCCGCTATCATTGCGTTTGGGCCTTTACCGACTTTATGAAATCAACTCTGCTTCTCAGCAGCGTACAGCTCAAGGAATTTTGGTAGAGGAATCATTCCCTGACCGTTCCTTGTCCTATCCTTTTTCACAGTACATACTTATGATCAGCGTACCGGCCAGTGATTATCCTGTACTTTTTGTACATACAAACACGTCGGAACACTTCAGGTACATAAATGTAAGAGTTTTTTCAAAATCCGATAATCCGTTCTCAAGCCATTTCGTGACATACAAACACCATTCCATTTTTATTTATATGGATATTTCATCATTGTAGGCTGTTTCTGAAATAACAGTTCTGGACGCTATCAATATTTTATCGAGAGCCTGGGCCGTCAGCGTCAAACCACAAACTATTCGCGTCTACGAAGGTAATTGCCACAGTTGACCCTATGCGTGAAGCTCCGATTATTTTACATGGCAAAGCATAGGAAGCCAATTTTTGAATGCTTCTAAAAAATTCAAAACACTTTTAAATTAAATTCTGTTAAGTGTACGGTGTTAGACTATTGATCAACTGTAGAGTCAGCAGAATATTGAGAAAAAAATATAAAACTCAAAATTATATGCCTATAATGTAGCCCATCAAAAGTATATCAACATACACTGAAAAGATTTTAAATAACTATTGCAATTAATGTTATGTGAGCATTTGAAATGTTGCTTCCTATACCTTACCGGATAAAATTTTCGACGCTTCACGCATCGAGCAATTTTTTCCCAGATGGCAGCACCGTACCTTCGTACATTCGAATTGAAAACTGTTTCAAGAAAGCTGGAGAAGCCTCGTTGGATTTTGAAGCCTCATAATCTTTCAACGAGTATTGCGCAATATATCAAAACGTTTCCTGCGAGTTGATGACGGATGAAGATATTTTGGATAGTATTGTAGAAGTTGATGAAGCTCCGAACGAATATAATAATGAGTTGCAGATTCCGGTTGATTGAGTCGAACCTCCATTCGAAATTACACCGAAAAATCACGAATACACCTGCACCAGTCCGAAATTCCCCAATCAACTGAAAAAGTACATGATAATAAATACCATTTAATTCCACTAGAGTGTGTATCCTATGTACTAGACTCGACTTACACGATACACGTACACGACGAAAATAAGTAAATTCCCCTATTTGGAATAGGTACACATTAGACCTATTTATATTTTCAAAAATGTCGGGAAATCTGCCAGTAAACCATTATTTAGATTTTTCATATTGAAATGAACTTCTGGTCAAAATTTCAATCAATTTGGAGAAAAATTGGATGTGCTTCAAATCAATTATGTATTTTTGGGCTAATTTCAAGCTTCAAAAAATTATAACCACTGCATGAATTACCAAAAATTATTGAAAATACCTCTACACACTAGTTGATTAAATTCTACGGTGTAGTGGTTAGAACACTCGCCTCTCACGCCGAGGACCTGGAATCGAATCCCATCCCCGACATAGTCACTTATGACGTAAAAAGTTATAGTGACGACTTCCTTCGGAAGGGAAGTAAAGCCGTTGGTCCCGAGATGAACTAGCCCAGGGCTAAAAATCTCGTTAATAAAGTCAAACCAACCTAAATTCTACGAACTTTTGTCGAACACGATTTTATGATTGGAGCAAGTTTTAACATAGTTTGGTTGAGGTTTGTGCTTCGAGGTTCTTGAAAATCACTATTTTTAGGAAGTGTTCTCTCTAAAACACATACCTGTATGAAAATTTCGGGTTTTCAATTTCCAGGACATGATAACTACGCATATTTTTAAATCAATCCCGTTGTAAGTTACAAGTTATCTTGCGAAGATAAATTGTAAAAAAGAGGGAATTCTGAAGCACATATGTAAATCCGCTGTGGGGAGCAAAAAGCACCATCGTGAGCTTTGAGGAATATAAAAAATGAACACGTTAGCACTGGGCAAAGATGCCCTAACTAGAGATCAGGGAGTCGTGAGTTCGATTCTCACTGAGAAGACGTGTAACTTTTTCGCAAAACTTCACATCAATTTGTCCATTTAATCCAATTGCAAAGTATATGTAATGTTTAGCTTTTCAGTAGTTGTTAAACTTCCACTCGGCTGGTTAGCCGTAAAACCACGATTCATAATTAAAAACAAGTATTTATCGAAAAACGGACTCATGTTCCGTAACCGGTCGTTTGAGAACGTCGCGACCCATTGGAAGCCCACACAATAGAAACCTCAGCCAGCACAGTTGCTGGCTATAGTGTAGTGTGCTATTTCCATACCTAAAAAATAATGCGGTCTCGGACTAGACATTGGATATGAATAGAAAGCGTTGTGTTTGGATGGGCATCTAATTCTTTCGAAAGAGGTGCACTTTGCGAAAAAGGACGTGATTATTGAGCTGAAATCGAATTCAGGTTAACTTCTGCGTTCAAGAGTCCTCTCATAGCGTAGTGGTAACGCGCCCTAACTAGAGATCAGGGAGTCGTGAGTTCGATTCTCACTGAGAATACGTGTAACTTTTTCGCAAAACTTCACATCAATTTGTCCATTTAATCCAATTGCAAAGTATATGTAATGTTTAGCTTTACGGTAGTTGTTAATGCTAACGTGTTCAATTCAATCATTCGTCGGTACATGTGACATGCGCGATTTAACTATCATCAGGTTGCGATGCAGTGTTCGATCTTTGGGCATTTTTAATAATGTTAGCCTTTGGTAACATGTAATCTGTTAATGGTTAATGAATTTATAGCTTTACAATATTCTATTCCCTTTGACTATGCCCTGAAAAAATAATGTCAATGTGTGTTTTTTGTACCATATAAAAACTGTGATATCAGGGTACTGTGGAGAACAAATCTTGATCAATTTGATCCTATTCGTGTGTTCGACAAACTTTAACAGAATAGAATTAGCTTTCAAACAGTGGTAATAGCAAGTAGTTTTGATTTTTCAAACCTTGATATAAGCTCAGAAACACATTTTTAACTTGAAGCATATTGAAATCTTTATGAAATGAGCTGAAATTTGACGAGACATTGTTCTTAGCATGAGAATTCAGAATATTGCTTGACCGGTAGATTTCCAGACATTTTTTCAAATATGAACAAGTCTAGTACATATGCTATAGTTAGGGCCCTATTTTCTAAATGGAGTCGATCTGAGTCACATCGATTAAAACAATAAGCCTGTAAATTAGATGGAAAATCGGTCAAAGAGGTTTAAGATAACATCTTGTTATTCGATCCATAACTCATAAGATAAAAAAGTTGAGATGAAATGTAATGCCCGATGTGAAGTCATGTTATATTGGAATTTATAATTAGGAATTTTCAAGGGAATAAAAAAATCTGCGCAAGCAAGATCCTCTTAAGAATCGACAGAAGAACGATGATGAAGTGAAATTAAAATTCATCTATAATTTTGCGGTTGTCGCGCAGTATGGCACCACCAGTACCATTAAGCTTGTGTTATTATGAAAAGCGAACTTTTTCCATCAGTGTGTACAAAATACAACAGCGCGGCTACTACTGAAAACATTCTACAAGCACGATCAATGTGTTTCATATGTGAATTTCCACAAATTGTAAAACACATCAATCGATGGCGTAAAACTAATCGCTATCGGCAATAGAAATTCACATGTAAAACACGTTAATTTACAAATTTTCGAAAAGTTTGCTGTAGAATTTATTAGCGATTTCTCGATTTTATAATACCAGGCACCCATAACGGGCGCACGGTTTCCCAAAAAAATACATGTCAATAAACATGTCACGCGTGGATGGCAAATGTAAGTCCTTGTCAGGTTGGGCAAACTAGTTCTACTAGTGATAGATATCGCAATTGTAAAACACGTTGAAATTGTATGTAAAAGCCTTTGCTATCGAACCATAGTCAAACCTTAACATAATTACAAGTTTTACACGTTATTTCACCTTGCTTCACCTTTGACACGACAGATCCACGTTGAAAAGAATATGGATCAAACGTGTGGATTATTTTCAGTGTACTCAAGTGTTATAGTAACATAATAATAACAACAGACAGCCTAAGTAACGATGCACACATTTTGAAAACTCATGCAAAATTTATTCGATATGTAAACATTTATCACTGTAATGTTTGGTAAACAATGGACTTATGTGGTTTCGCAAACAAACAATTCATAAGGTGAACGCATCAATCAACAAGCAAGCACCAGCTATTATGTTCCTGAATGTGCTGAATGAAATCCTGCGCCCGCCCTCAACCCTTCAAACCCACAATTACTAAAGTTGTAATACTTTTCTTACATAATTCGGTTGATTTACGTGCACATTCGAGCCTCTATTCATTGATAGATTGTAGTTTTAGCCCGATAGATCACATTGCCCAAATGAAAAACGAAAACAACCATTAATATTAGCTGTAGCCGCAGCTCCAAGTCTGACATTTCCATTGCTCTCACTTTGCTCCGCACGCACCCACCAAAAATGACACTGGCGTTCGCCTGCAGCAGCAGCAGCAGCATCAAAGCAAGCCGAGAAGAAGTTTAAGCGCGATCATGCAAACCCACAGAAATTTATTCTTTTTCCCCCCAATCGCATTTTGCTATCTAACCTACCTCTTCGTCTGAGGAATCGAGCACGATTATCGAAGAAGGATCCATCTTGTCCAGCAAAAAATTCTCAACTCCGGAATACCAATCACATATACGCTAATACGACGCAATTCGACGACGTGTAGACATTAAAATTAACTATTTTCGAAAATCTAGCAGAATTTTTTCGGTTCTGCTTGTCTCACTAGCACAAATTTACACGATTTAAGGTGACATACACACCGCCTACTTCACCATCATCAACTAAAATTGCTGCTGCAATAATGTGTAATAACACCATAGAGAATAGCTTCCTTCCCCGTACAAAGATGCCCTGCTATATAAATGTATTTTGCTGTTTTCTTTCATTTGTATGCTGCTGAATGGATGAGTTTTGGACAGAGGCACTCACTCTGTTTTAATACGCGCTGAATAACATATACAGATAAAGAGGGAATTTTACGACAGTGACGGATTAGGCCGAGGTTAATTGCATCTGATGGGTCCACATTATATGTACGATAGTAAAGAACAAAGCAATACTTAATTCTAATTCATAAATTTACTAACCCAACCATGTCATTCAAGTCATAAATCCACGAGTCTTGTGAAAGACACGCGACATCACGATTCACGCCGTGCTATCGCCGCCGAATGGTTAGTAAACACACGGTGCCCCGCTTCACGCGTAGACGCATCGCGCGAATGATTTCCTCTCGAGTTTCTGTGCTTGCTGGGAACACTGATCGGAGAGCAAAAATGAGTGCCAAGCATTCAGAACAAAACACAAGGAAAATAGTTCTGGAACAAGTCTGCAAAAGGGCGAAAACTTAAGGTCTGTCTCAATTGCGTTGTTAAAATGAGTCCGAACTTAAATTTTACAGTTCGGAAATAATTTCCCCTCCAATTAATCAATAAACTGTCAAATTTAATTTTTGTCTGGTCCAATTCGCAATCGATGCCGATCCAGGAAACTTCAACCCCAAGTGCATGCAAGTTATTGTCGCACCGCCACCAAACCGAACTGCACACAACTCACTCACGACGCGCCTCAACTCGCCGCGCTTCGAAATATATATTTTTTTCAAGGGAGGCGCTGCATTCTTATGATTTTTATAAACACAACGCACTTATCACATATTAGTTGCGACGCTCGAACAACGGTCAGAAACAATTTTAAACATGTGTTTTCCTTGTTGTAGGAGAACGAAGATGCAAACCCGTTGACTGCATGAAAAGCGTTTTTTTTTTTGTTTTTATCATTACCTTTTTTTTCATTGTATCTCTGACCGTTGTGAAATAAACACGCCTCGGAAAACCCGGTGTTTGATTATCCTGCTTCCATTTTTTCACTGGCCTGCAACACTTGTTTCTACCGAATTCTTAATATCATCAAAATAGTTATTTGAAGTTATTTTTAGTTTTGGTTGATATTTTCACTTCTTATTCTTCTTCTTCTTGGCATTACGTGTTCACTGGGACCAGTGGCGCGGGAAGTGGGTAGGACAGGTAGGACATGTACTACGCACAAAAACACCTGGGTAGGACACTCAAAGGATTGTCCTACCCACGATTTGGCAAAAAAAAAAAAAAAAAAAACAGCAGAAAGCTTGTAAAATAAATTAAACTATGCTTCAGAGAAATTTCAGAGACTATCCAGCTTTTTACGCTAGCTATAAACCAACGGGGGGTGATTTGACTTTGACATTTCTTGCCTATCAATTTTATAGTTTAGTCTTAGTAGGCAATAATTAAAGATTGTTGATTGAAATGTCAATAGTTTTCACTGGATTTGTTTTGCTGCTGCGGGTTTTTTGTGCATATTGCAATGTCTACTCCATTTTACACAAAACTTTATTCCTTTCATTTTAGGCATCAGTAGACCACAATTTCTCATGAAAAGCGTTACTGAACCAAACAAATAGGGATGAAAAACTGAAAAGGAGAGTATTCTGTATGCCAGCATTGAACTTTTGGACAAACGCAGTGACCAATAATAACGAAACCCTGACGATTTTCAATAACCTCCCGTAACCCTTATAGAGAATGGGAAGAAATAAAAAGACATGCACATTTTCAAATATATAAAAGGTTTTCAAAGATGATCAAATATTGATCTCCGTCCAGACCTTGACGTGCATGTACAGTGAAATACACACTTTTACATGACTTTAGGCATTCTCGATCTGCGGGGTTACCGTGGAATGGGTCTAGTCACTGCATACAAAATTAACATAATATTGTACACCGTGGGATTTACAGTCCATGTGTGGGATGTAGCAAACATGACACAGGGTTGTAAAGAGTTTTTTTTTTCAAATATTATTTTACTTCCTCCGTAGTTTACTCCAACATAACAAGCAATAATGTGAAAAAGGGTCAGGAAACGAAATTATCTTCTGAAATAGTAATCACAGGCCTTTCAAGGCCTAAAGCCATCACTTTGGCATCGTCGTTTTTCTTGTAACACTCATTTGCATAGACCCAATCCCAATGATGTCTGCAAATCGTAGACCTAAAATGGCAAAACATTAGTATTGAATAGAAAATTAGGAAAATAGTTTTTTAGATTTCCATTTCCTGCAACCAAGAGATTTTATGACGTTTCTCTAAATTCAACAAGAAAAATTTTCAACATCGCAAGGTTTGCTTTGACCAAACCATAAAAATATTATAGTGTTGACAAGAAAAGTCAAAAAGGGGTGATTGAAAGTTTATAGCGAGCTAGCGTAAAAAGCTGGATAAAGGGTCCAACAGGCTCTTCATGAATTCTATCTAAGAATAGCTTCAGGAATTTTCATAGTGTTTTTATTTAGATTTTTCTAGGGTCTCTTACAGGTATCTCTTTCAAAATTGTTCTAGAGATTTATCTACTAATTTTCCCAGAAATTCTATTTTACAAAGGATGCTTAGAAGAATTTCTTCAGAATATGCTCCAGGTTTCCTTGCGACTACCTCCAGTAATTTCCTATCATTGAGTTTTCACCAGATATGTTTTTCACTATCTCTTCAACTGAGTTCTCTAGTTGTATTTCTAGGAGATCTTTCTAAGATTTCCACAGGTTTCTACAGAATTGAGGAAATCCTCAAAGGTTTTCGAATTTTTGAAAAAAAAAATCGCTGAGGGTTTTTTTGTCCAAGAAAGCCTGCAAGAAATTCTTCTGTTCATGTGGATTTCTCCAAGAATACATCCTCGATTTATCCCAGAAATCCTAAATTCGAAAAAAAAAACATTTATTTACTTAAAAATTTCTTCAGCATTTCATCCAAGTATTACTCCTGCAGTTTTTCCAAACATTTAAAAAAAAGTTTTCCCAAAAATTCTCATGCAACTTTTGAAAGTTTATTTAAGTTTTCACACCAGCTAATACTATACCAATTTTCCCAATAATTCCTCCGATCATTCCTACACAAGCTTCTATAGAGATTGTTTCCAATGTTTTTCGAGGAATTTCTTTAGAAAATCCTGCAAAGTGCTATCCCGAGACTCGATTGATTTTGTTTTTAAGTTTCTCTTAGCAAATTATCTAGGAAATCCTCTGCAACTTACTCAAGAGTTCAGGCGTTATTTCAGAGATCATTGGTGATTAATAGTGACTTTAATACTTCCACTAGTTTTATATGAGATAACTTCAAAATTTTCTTTAGAAGTTCTTCACGGATTTATTCTTCCAAAATAATTCATTGGCATTTTTCTGGAGAAAATATAAGTATGACAGGAGGAATTTCTGAAGAAACCTTAGAAGAAATCTCTGAGGGAATTGCTGAAGGTATCTTTAGAGAAATCTTATATTAACTCTCAAAGGCAGTTTTATAGGAAATCCCTAGAAAGGTTGATTAATCATTGGATAAAGTCTTAGAGGAATTGAGACTTTCTTGAAAAAATTCACAAAGAATTTCAGGAGGAATTCTGATGAGTCTCTGAAGAAATTCTGTTTCTGTGGTTTTCTTTGGGTAAATCTAGGTTGAATTCTTGAGGCATCCAAAACAAAATTACCTAGTCAAACTCTTTAGGAAATTTTCGGAGTAACATCTAAACATTTTATCTTAATAAATTGCAGATGAAATTCCTGGGTAAAATCACGTAATTCCAAAAAGATCTTGGATCTTGAAATGCCTGCTCTGATGCTATGAAGAATCAAACTCTTCAAGAAGGTACTGCCTGAACTCCTGGATTCTAATAGGTTTCGTTTTGTTTTCTTGGTTCCTGTTACGACTCTTTACAGCCTCTTTCTGAATCTTTTAAAGTCTCTTTTTTTCAGGCAATAGGTCTCTAATTTCCTATTTTAAGCCACTTGCATAGTCTGGCGTAAAAATGAGGGGGTTAGAAGCAAAGGGATGTCAGTGAAAAAAAAACTCAGTTTTGAGAAAATCTACTTCGAACTTTAACTGAAATTTTTCATTCCGTATGAGAGCCAAAAAATAAAAACAAGCCAGTTTTCTAACAATCATGTTATTTAGTCTATTGAGCGGATAAGTCACTTGAAAATATCTTTAGAACGCTTGGAAACAGAAGAATTTCCTCAACTCAAAACCGATCAAAATGTCACTTACACCCCTTTGAATTTGAGCCCTTTAAATACGGTAACTTGAAATTTCCAGTCTAGGATTCCATAGGGTTAAAATTTTTCTTAGCTTCAATGTGCACAAAATATTTTCCAACGTTTGTCCTACCCATGGTTTCGAACGTGGACGCGCCTCTGACTGGGACAGAGCTTGATTCTCAGCTTAGTGTTCTTATGAGCACTTCTACAGTTATTAACTGAGAGGCTGAGAGCTTCCTTTGCCAATGTTGCCATTTTCGCATTCGTATATCGTGTGGCAAGTACGATTATACTGTATGCCCAGAGAAGTCAAGGAAATTTCCATTATGAAAAGATGGGTTTTTCTTGAGTCGAAATGATCCATGTCAAATTGATCTATGGAAAACAACTTCTATAGAATTTCCCAATGAAATTACTGGAGAATTCATCAACAATTTTTGTTTCGAGAGGCTCCAGAAGTTATTATGGTATTATTAAAAACTTTTGAATGATTCCTAAGAGATTTTTTAAGTAATCTTTGAAGAAACCTCTGAAATTATTGAAAAAATCATCGATTCAAATTCATCATGATAAATTTCTAATGTAACTTTTGTAGTAGAATCTCCTAGAGGCATCCTTAATGTAAACTCGCGTTCAAAAGTTTAAATGTTCTGATTAAAAGCAAGTCAAATTTTCTCAGCTTTAAATCGACCAATAGCGGAATTTGGGGCAAGTGTACCACCTTGAGCAAATTGTACTCTAACTATGCCTAAAGCTTATAAAATCCAGTTAGCCTAAAGCTTATAAAATCCAGTTAGCCTCATGATGTTAGTTTCACATCTTTTCATAACCACTGTGCTATTTAAAAAGAAAATAATTTCAAAAGTATTAGTTTTGGAGCTCTCAAATACCATCCAAAATAACCAATTTTTCAACACTATGGGGCAAGCGTGCCACCCATATGGGGCAAGACGGCCACCGTATAAACATCGCATGTAATTCTACTTGTAATAAAATTTTATTTATTTCCCATTAAAATTACTTACAAAGCGATAATTTAACAAATAGTTTAAAGTTTACCGTAATAAGGGGATGCTTTAAAATAAGGTTCAAAACATGCGTAACTCCCTATTGCTCAATTCGAATAACTAAAATGATTATTTTCGTCTCCATTCAATACAATATATGTACTGCCCTTATATTACGACAAATATGTTCAAAATTAAACTAGATCAGCACTAAATAACGGTAAAATATTGATGTAGATATGTAAAACGGTACTTAATAAGCCGAGAAACATGTTATTGTTGAATATTTTGAGAAAAAATCATTTTGGGGGGGCAAAAATGTCAGTTATTCCCCTACTATACTTAAGAAACTACTACTGGTGCCTCATTTTGGTTTATTATTATGATATTGTTGATGATGTTTACATTTTTATAAATTTCACTCCAACAACTTTTGTTTACCAAATAGGTGACACTCTTGCCCCAATAAGTATACATTTCAACCAAACTGGATTTTGTATGTAAAACGAAATACTTTTTTGGTTCAAATGAAACAATAACTTACACATTTGAATAGTTCCACGATGTACAGTACGTTAGAAACATCTGTTAATAATTTACCTTTCACCATGCTATTTAGAAACAACGAAATCATATAAAAATCCACTCAAATTTGGTTGTCTTTGCACAAGTCGATGTAAATACGTGAAAAATAGAGCAATTTTCATCATATTTAATCATTGTATTATGAACTATAAGCGAACATACTGTTATGCTCAAAGAAAAAATATATATTGTAGTTTTTATAAAAAGCAGGGGTGGCACACTTGCCCCAAAGTACGCTATTTGGAATCAATGAGGCATCAGAAATTTAATCCAGAAGGGTACTTGCAAAATGTTGGAGGAAAAACCTGAAAACCACTGAAAATTAAAAAAAAAGTTATTCAAGTCATCTTGCAAATGTTTGAAGTACCCTCTATTCTTCTTCTTAGCATTTACGTCCTCACTGGGACAGAGCCTGCTTCTCAGCGTAGTGTTCTTATGAGCACTTCCACTGTTATTAACTGAGAGCTTTCTTTGCCAAAGTTGCCATTTTCGCATTCGTATATTGTGTGGCAGGTACGATGATATCCTATGTCCAGGGAAGTCAAGGATATTTTCTTTACGAAATGATCGTGGACCGACCGGGATTCGAACCCAGACACCTTCAGCATGGCTTTGCTTTGTAGCCGCGGACTCTAACCACTCGGCTAAGGAATGTCCCATATGTACCCTCTATTATTGTGTATGAAACGTAGAAAAAAAATATAAAAATAAGGGTAATGATCTTGAGAGAACAGATGAAAAACTAAAGAAGGGTTTTTCTTAGAAAATCCTGGAGAATTTTTTTTAAGGAATCCTTGCTGGAGCACCGGGAGGTATCTCTAAAGGAATATTTAAGGCAATCCTGGAAGTAATCACTGGATTGTTTCCTGAGAGTATCTCTATACGCATTTCTGTATCAATTCGTAGTCAAATTTCCATAAAAGAATTCCAAAAAGAATATTGCATAAAATCCCAGAGGTGTCGCTTGGAATATCCGAAGGTTTCCATGCTGGAACTCTGCATTTTTTTGATCAGGAGGTTCTTTAAAACTTCCTGAAGGTACCCTCCTGGAGGAAGAAATTCCAGAAATAACTCATCTAGCATTTCCAAAAATTATGCCTGAAGAAATCATGAACTTCTTCAAGAATTCCAAAAGGAACAAATTGAAAAGTTCTCAATAGAAATTTTGCAATAATTTCACTCAATTCTCACTTTTTGTGGAAATATTTAAACAAGTCCTTGGAAAATACAAAAGTGTGTTCTAGAGAAATAAAAATAAAATTGTTTGTTGATGATTTCCAGACAAATTTCCTGGAGGTATTTCAAATGTATCTTTTGGAGAAACTCCAGAAGGTAGGTTTGGCCGGAATTCACATTTTATAAACCCAAACCCTACCCGTACCCGACATATTCGTGCCTATTCTGCGCGGCGTGTGAGGTGACACGAGTCGAATGAGGTGACAATTGTCGACTCGCTCCCATTTGATTAACGTTAGTCGTCTCACGTCAATCGCGGTGAGAGCGACTCGTCTCTACTCACACGCCGCGCAGAATAAGCACGATTCTATTTTTTAAAACCCGGGTCCAACGTAAACCCGAAATAATAATTCGTTTCCAAACTCAAACCCAAAATTTTCTGTTTATAAACTCGGAAAGCAATTTTTGAGGAACTCCTTTTGAAACCCCAGTTTGAAATTACTAGTAAATTAAACTTTTCTGACATACGTTGGAGTACGCTTGAGAGTGTTTTTTTTTTCAATTCTTATTTAGCATAAAAGTTTATTGGCGATTGTTGCTCTGTTCATAATGATCACCAAAGACGACTCAAACCCGACCGAAACCTGACATTTTCCAAGTCAAACCCTGACCTAAATCTTTCAAACTCGACCCGAACCCGTCGGGTTGGAAACCCGAGATCCGACTATCTCTACCAATCCAGAAATGAATATTGGGAGATCAAGAAACTCCCAAATTATTTTTTGAAAAAACCTTCGTTGAAGTTCCTTGAATAATTCTTGAAGTCATTCCTGAAGCAATCCTAAAACGAATTACTATGTTGTTGTTTTGAGTTATCTCCAGTATAATTCCTTGTAATTTTCTTCGTGTAAAAGAGGAGATAAATTGCTTTGGCAGTCTCTATTGAATGTTCTGGAAACGCTGCTTGTGATTTTTGTGCTTATTCTGCGCGACGTGTGAGTCGAGACGAGTCGCTCTCACCGCGAGTGACGTGAGACGACTAATGTAAATCAAATGGGATCGAGTCGACAATTGTCACCTCATTCGACTCGTGTCACCTCACACGCCGCGCAGAATAGGCACGTTTGAAAGGAACCTTTACGTTTTTTCAATTGGAAAGAAAACCACTCGGTTAATAACAGTGGTAGTACTTACACTTAGCTGAGGAGCAGATTCCTGTTGTAACGTAACACTAGAAAAAAAACTCTCTGAAAAAAATATGAGGTTTATCTAGAGGAAGAAATTTTGTTTCATAGACTTTTCTAGCAAGGCACATTATGCAAAACTATGTTCTACGCGATTATAATATTCCTACACGCAAAAAAATTGTGCGGCAAAAACTACCATTTTACACACTTAGATTTCATTTCGTTGTTCGGTAAAATTTGTTACCGAAAACGAACTGTAAATGAATATTCAACTGATGTTTCGGTATTCCAAACAAGCTGTACCGAAAACACGTACACAATAAGGAAAATTCAATGAATGTTTGTTTGTTTTCGCCGAAATCGTCAATTCATTTACCGAAGAACTTGCGAACCGTTCAGAATCACCGTAGCCAGTAAAAGTTTACCGTACACTTCGGTACCTAGTGCTACAGTGCTTTACCGAACAAATGGTAATTTGAGATTTTTACACCGCCATGTTTATTTGTGCAAGCAAGAACTGCTAGAACGGAAAATGCACTGTCGGGAATCGTTCAAGGTAAAACAATCGAATAAGTGTTCCCACAGAATAATCCAAATCGTTATTTTTCTAGACGGAAGTTGACCCATCCAAGACGCAATCGGCGGCACCAACTTAGTCCACTATAATGGGCGACTAGCTGCAAACGTCCAGCTGGGATGTTTCATTAAGTGGATGTTCAATGGCGCTGAACTTGCAGCTTGCTTTTAGTTTGATGGTGGCCTCCAGTTAGTTTCACTTCATTGACATAAAAATTAAACATGTCAAACCGAATAAATAACGTTCTAGGAATAAATTAGATTATTTCATTAAACATCAGAATGAACTGTCATTCTTATTTTGTTTTTAATCATCCTATCCCATTTTGACGGCCTGCAAATATGAACAATGCGTTCGGTAATAATTTTAACAAATCGTTCGGTAACCATTCACGAACGATTTGTAATATTTTGACAGCTGCGCTTTGATTCAAATTACGGATTGTTCGGTTATTCTTAACTTTTCCGGAAGCATTACCGAGCGCTCAGCAGATTATATTTCGGTAAAAAAATTACCGGAGTCGGTGATATTTTCTAAGTGTGTAGGGGGTTAACTTAAGCGCTCGCACCGGCAATTTTCAGCAGACCAGAAATGCGCTTGATTTTACCATGTCTGTAGTTGGAATCAGATTGTTGTAAATTATTTCTGTCAAATGTACCAGTAATGCCGTTGTGGTGTACCGTAAACATAGTAAATTGGTCTGAATTTCCATGGTAGTTTCAAGAATGGACGTAGTCAGCTAAAATAGTTATTTTTACCACAGAATTTTTTCCCGTGTACATATCATATCATATGCCAGCCATAGCGGTAATTCTGCGAACCATACTGTTGATCGTGGGTTCGAATCCCGCCAATTGAAGGTCGTTTAGGGTTAGACATTTTCTCGAATTTCCACTGCATTGAGAAATTGACCTAAGACTTCACCTCGCTTGTGCTGTGTATCACGAGCGAGGTATACGAGGTTACATCACAAGTACAACATTACAACGATGCGCGTAGGGTGTGAAAAGAGGTTATCCATGAATCACGTGATTTATACAAAAACATAAAATAAAATTTGTTTGTATCGTGTTCATTGGCCACACCTCTCTTCCCCCTATATGGTTCTTCAAAAACCGACCTCTCCCCCTGTATGACTCCCTCGCCCATCTTTATGTACATCGCTTACAATATGGGTCAAGATTATTAATCCCTATATCCCACATGTAATTCAAGTATAAATGACCCATAATAGCATAATAATGCATTAAAAGTGCAACGTCATACACGAGAAATGTACAAATTGAGTTCTCGCTGCACGCGCACGCGCACCCCCCATCCGCTCTGCACCGTAGCTCAGCTACTAGTGCGAAGAATTTAAAGGGATCAGTCATAAACACACATTCGCTACTACGACAGTCATGCGGCGCAGGCATTGAATCTGTTTGCGCAACTGTTTACAAACCAAACGCCGCAGCGAAGATGACATGGCGTAAATTGCAAAGTGAACTCATTTTCCCTCCGCTTCGGCACGACCAACATCCGTCGTCACCGTCCATTTCATTCCCACGCGAAGGCAGCAATCCACGAACATACGAACGAATAGGGTAACCAGCAATTATTTGATTGATTTATTACTGTTACTTTGGCAGCTAACAAGATAATGCATATTTTGTAGAAGAACTTTTTTAAAGGAAGTTTCATTATCATATTAAATTTCATGAAAATACCTGAAAAAATGCTGATTTTTTCGTCACTTTTAGCAAACTTTTCATTATTTATGCATGTTAACCATTTCCTACAAAATTCATGTCAAAGAAGCTAAGAAAGATGAGGTCATAAGCTTTCGATTCGTGCGCAGAGATTGAATGTACGACTAATAGTTATTTAGATATGGAACGCCAAAGATGAGAAAAATGAAAAACTTTAAATTGTGATTAATTCACTTAGCAGTGACTTGCGACCCTATGTTCCTTGGGCACTTTTTCATCACTCGTGGAGATCTATCTACCCTCAAAATTCTTAAAGTCCGGAACCAAACACCCTGTATATACCATGAAGCTATCCCTTCTGTTTTTGAGTCATTTAAATTTTAAAAAAATAATTGTGAATTCACATTTGTCAAACCGTTAATGCTTTTAAGCTCGTGATTGGAAAAATCACTCAAAAAATGTTGAAATTGAAGCTATGTCTGAAGAACTGTTAAACATTCATTCAAATCGGTTCATGAATAGCCCAGATCTACCCATCGAAATCGAAAAAGTTGCAAATATTTTATCCAACACTATACCAGTTGTACTAGATTTTAACATTTTATTACTAGCAAAACGTAATAGTTGATTAGCCGCGATATTTTTAATGAAAAATATTAACATAGGTAATCATGTATTTCAGTTATGGTTATTTGTCATTTAATTTTGTTTTGTCTTTATAATTAATACCTAGATTTAGAAGATTCCAGCCTGAACAGTTGTTCAACAAATATTTTTCAGTCGTATCCGCAATTAACGAAATTTTATGTACGTTATATATAATGATAGTCACGTATTTTTGAAACACATCCTTTTGATGCCCCAAAAAACATCATATATTCTACAAGCTGATAATATGTACGGCTTCCTTCGCTGTTTTCGACAAACAACATTTGGGCCGAGGAATAGGGTAGAATTGACCATCATAAGCGCATGGACGCAACACCGGCCAACAGTCGTGTTTGTGAACCTCTCACTTCTAGTGACTAATACCTAATACCTTCATCGTTTACTAATGATAAGGTTCTGTTGGTCGCAAAGTTTCAGTGATCACTTCAAAATTGCTGCCTCCAGTGTTACACGGTCGTTCGTCAAGATTAGATGCTACTTGAAATCATAAGCGCTATGACACCAGATAGAGAACAAGTTAATCAATGGGAGAAAGCATACTCTCCGAGTGAATGGAGTACGCGATTTCCCACAGCAGTTGATGTAATTAATTACCACGTCAAATTTGTAACCGATGGTATCGTTGATACGTTCAAGTGGTGTATCGGTCCAAATTATTAATCGATCATTTTATTCCAGTGAGCGATAAAAATCGAAAGGAGCTCAAGTGCGAATTAGACGTAGAATATGGCAACGATGACAGTGAGAAATTTGATATATACGGAGGCGATCTACCGGAAGATGCCCCTTTATTCGTCTACGTGCACGGGGGCTACTGGCAAATGTTGTCCAAAAAAGAATCCGCGTATTGTGCTAAGCCCCTGGTTCAGAAAGGCTATAGAGTGATTGTTCTAGATTACGCCCTATGCCCAAAAGTAACTCTAGAAGACTTGGTTAAACAAGTGCAACGTGCTGGTGAATACATTCTTAACTATGCTGTGGAAAACCATGTCAAGTATACTGATTGGAACTTTAAAATCAATCAAAAAGCGTTAATTAACTCACTATCTTCCAGACATGTTTCATTCGCCGGGCATTCTGCTGGTGCACACCTATTAGCTGCCATGCTTGATCGGAACTTCGTTGCCACCGTGGGAGACGAAATCCACCTCATCAAGCATGTCTATCTCATATCTGGCGTGTTTCGATTGGACGAGCTGCGTTTCACCAAGGCGGTGAACGAGAACAATCTACTGTCTTTGAATGACAAAAACGTTGCGAATCTGTCGCCTCTGAATGGCGATTATCGGCACTTGTTGAGCTGCGGTATGAAGTTTCACGTGTATGTGGCGGAAAATGATAGCGCGGTATTTAAACAAATGTCCGTCGATATGCACGAGCGTTTGAAGAATGCAGGAATTGCAACCTCATTGCATATTTTATCAGATCTGGACCACTTTGATATTGTAGAGAAGCTCTCTGAAAGTAGTTATACGATTACTGAAGAAATAATTAATAATTTAAAATCATGAAAATCAAAACTGATTGAAATATCGGAGTATTTCTGGGAAATGATCTTGTTAAGATTTAACAAATAAATCCATGAAGATTTTACTTTAAAAAAAACCCTAGGAATTTCTTAAACGAAACAATTCTCTTAAAAAAACTTAAGCTGGGGCTGCAATGAAATAAGCTGTGCGGTAAAACATACTACACGTATTGGGTTAAGCACCTATTCACGGTATCTGTAAAAGTCTGCGTTAGTTATTTTATAAACATCCGTACACTTTACTCGTACCTATTAATTACATAAACACATTTTAAATTTTAAAACATTTTAAAATCTACGGTGTTGAACGCTATTTTTAGCAACCTTTCTATCAGAATTTCCATAAAAACCTCTGTCTTAACCGTTCAACATTTTTCGATTTATTCTATTACTTTTGAAAGAATCCTGGAAGAAACGTTAGACAAATTCTTAGATGTTTTCCCAGAGAAATGTATGAGGTAAGACAAAGCAGAATACCAGAGGAATATCTTAAAGAATTTCATCGGAATATAAATTCAACTAATGCAATCAGGCACTTCGTGTATTGTTCCAAATATTTTTTTCAGAAAGTCATCCAGAGTTTCTTTAATTAAAATAATGATTGTCATCAGAGATTTTCGTTTCACTAATGAAACCAGGGTGATTTCTAACAATTTTCAGGACTCAATCCTTTGAAGATTATTCGTTACATTTCTCAAGGAAGTCCTCAGTCCTCCATGAATGTATACAATGAACGATCTATGGATTTTTAGGATTACCGTAATCCGGGGGCCAATTGATCACAGGAGCGCATTTGATCAGGTCGGTTCAAAAGACATTCCCTCCTAAGGATGCTGAAGGTTTTGTTTGCACCACAGACATTCCATGTTTTCTAGTTTACAGATGTCTAATCATGATTTTGAACTATTTAATTTTTATTAGGGTCAGTTTTTCATAGCAATAATCACTTTTTTTAAGGTCTAAGCAATACGTACACACTTAATTTATTTTGCCGAGGCCGGCAAAAATAATCGCCGAGAACCCAACAGCTGAGATTTCGTCAAAAGTTCAAAGAGCCGATTGTGCTGTAAAATGTTAAATCAATCCAGCTGTCAAAATCTGACGAAGAGATCGGTAATCCATTGCCGAAATTTTCGACACACTAGTACCGAAATTCGGTAAATCATTTTTTTCTTGGTTGGAAGAAGAATAAGAAGAAGAAAAAAACTACACAAATTTCAAAAACAAAAACAAATTTATTTAACTAAATACATTATTGCATTTCAAAAAAGAAGAGCTACCGCAACTGTAAGTGTTCAATTTTTCACTGAATTTGAAAGAATATTGTGCATTTACGTTTGAAGCAAATATTAAAGCAGCACGATTATTTTTGCTTCACTTCATTGCGAGGAGTAGAAGAAGCTGTTGGGTTCTCGGCGATTATTTTTGCCGACCTCGGCAAAATAAATTAAGTGTGTAAGAGTTAGATGTTAGTCCCAAATTTCTGACGGGAAGGAGGCAACCCTCATACAATAGTCTAGGACTGTACCACCTACGAATTTGTGCGAAATTCTTAAGGTGATTATAAAACGAAGCCAGACTTTGAATTTTCAAGTGCACAAAACGAGAGAATTTGACAACAGTTCGCGTTGAAAACCAATCAAATTGCTTGCTTGCTGGTGGTGACCAATGGGATAGATTTTCAACGCGGTACGCTGTTTGGCTCTCAAGTCTTGTGCTCTTGAAAATTTGAGGTGTGACTTCGTTCTATAATCACCTTAATGCTAATGCTAATGCTTATGCTAACTCTTTAAGAAATTTCTTGAGGTTTTCAAGTAAAACCTTTAAAGGAATATCACGAAGGTTTTTTTATCGATGCTTAGAAGAGCCTCATTAGGAGTTATTCCTGGAAAACATGCTGGATGAATTTCTCCTGCATGTTTCCTTAAAGTAGGGGTTTTCAGCCATTTTGAATTTTTACACGCTTAAATTGAGTGTTGTTTGCCGTATATTTCTGTTGATTGTCTGTATCATTTTGCTGAATTTCAGCATTTTTTGCCAGCTTTCTTTGGTTTGCTGAACGCCTGAAGCGTTTTTCAGCAAAATATTGATGAATGGGTTTGTTGTGTATAATTCTACGAAAATCGTGAAGTAAAATTTATGCTGGTCAATCTAAAATTATTTTGATTTTATTTTTAAATGTAAATTCAAATTATTTGATTGGGCAAACTTTTGCAGGCATCTATATGAAACTATATTTGATTTTTTGTCAAATATTTCAAAATTCGTAGCTTGAAGTCGGCAAATTTGCTTTGATTGCGAGTTTCTGTAGCGAAATATTTTTTAAGCCTTCATTAATTTGTCTGAATGGGTTAACTACAAGTTTAACACTCTAGCATATATTCTTGATTTTGATAGAAACGCGTGAAATATTCTTAATTTTGTATCATTGTGTCAAATTTTCGTTTATTATCGAAGATTTTTTTTTCAACGAGGATAAGTATCTCCCCAACTAAACTTTCCCACCCTGAAAGTTTCAAAATATTCTGTTGGGGAAAATTCGATTTTTTTAAGCTAAGGAATTGTTTTTGCAGCTAAAACTGTCCCATACATAATGTATGGGAAAATTTTCACCGACAGAAAAATTTCACCTTCCAATGCAAAACGTTCACCATAAAAATACAGGTACATGAAATTGCAATGATCGAAATTTTGATCCCATTGGTATGAGGCTTGTAAAAATTGTGTTTCATCATGCACCATAACGTCAAAAACATCATAAGATGAAGATGAATTTAAACTACCTCAAGATCACAAATCTAGAGAACAATACAGTGCACAGTATTTCGATAGGCCAAGAAAACACCATTCCATAAAAATCACGTTTATGAGTGCTACTGTAATCACGTTTAAGAGTGCTACTGTAACATTTTGACTAGGGAAAGTTATGGTCATAGTGGTTCCTTATTTGGCCATATGTGAAATTTCGATGACTTTCACATTTTTAATCTTTTTGAATGTTTTAACATCAAGAAATATCCTATATCTTACTGCTAAAACACACAAAACTTTTCAAAATGTGGAGACATTTAAGTTATCACGTATGGCGAAATAGGGAACCACTATGTCCATAACTGGTACACCTACCCGAATTGATCAAATTTTTGGCACTGTCGATTGTTTCGTTTTTTTTTTTTTAATTTTAACTCTTGGAAATTCTAGATCTGACAATTATTTAAACTACACTTGTTTAAAAAAAAATATGGAAGGTATTATTAGGGTATGCTTAAAAAACTACTAATTGAACTTTAACACTTCACTTCACTTTTTTCAAAAAGTTTAAATATTTCAAGGCATTGGAATGTCATCAAACAATTCTTCATGCTATTTCCATTAAAAAATGACCCAAAACGTTAACCGAACCTGTTATCCCGCCCAGAGATATTGAACTTAATCGCTAAGATATCGACAAAATGATTTTCGACAAAGAAGGAAATAGATGCGCATACAAACAATCTTGATAATTCTTATTCTTCTTTCTGGATTATGTCCCAACTGGGATAGTGCCTGTTTCACAGCTTAGTGTTCTATGAGCACTTTTACAGGTATTATCTGAGAGCTATTGTTCCGATTGATCATTTTTGCATTCGTATATCGTGTGGAAAACACGAAGCTACTATATGGCTTGGGAATTCGAGAAATTTACTCTACGATGGAATTCGATGCCATGACCATCAGCTTGATCTTTCTGAATAGTTACGCGTCTACTGACGGCTATATGGGTCCTTATCCTGATAAAGAAAGGACAAATTAAAGCTGGAAGCCATAATATATTAAACACACGAATGGTGCAAGATCGGTGATTGATCAAATTTTTGTCATCTAAATCTTGGAGATTTGTTTTTTTTTTATTTTCAATGTCTGTCATCCCCGTAAATTGACAGAAGTTCCCCTAAGTGGCTTTAGTTTTTATCGAATGATTTTATTAAGCCAAGTCTGTTTAAGTTTAAGAAAATAGAGAAATTTCACACCAAATTTGCCCAATTTGAAAGGATAAAAATGACGTGTCTTATACCGATTACATGTTCACGGATCTCCGACAAAGGACAAAAATTCCAACGTTCCATAGTATTTTTGACATCAGTTTGTTTTTTCCGTACAAAACTAAAAAACAAGATTTCAACTTAATTATCACCGCACAAAATTTACGAAACACCTTCTCATTTTCACTGACTACGAAAAAGGCTGTATCAGTTGTACGATAAATTCAGCAATTAGAATCCAACTTGTAGGAAAACAATTCACAACCGAGGGTAATCAAAGTTTATGAGCAATTTTCTTCATTACGCAAAGCAGTTGAGTGCGCTGCGCTGGGAGAGACACGAATGCCAGTGAACCCTACTAGATCCGATTTCGATAATCTTTTCTCCACGGAAGTGCGCCGTGTCGTCAAATATGAATGCAACGCCATGTGAGTCAGTAGTAACATTTGAGCTTTCTGGGAGAGCTAAACTACTTGATCATGACGACCGACCGAACCGTAAGCATTTCTTATATTTACTTCAATCGAATTATTTGAGAAAAATTGTCTTACAGCAATATTATGAAGTCAACATCCCCGTTCCGTTTGGAATTATCGCTGGAAAATGGTATGGTTCTAAAGATGTGCGACCAATTCTGTTCATCCATGGATTCAACGATAATTGCGGAACCTTCGATCGCTTAATTCCTCTACTGCCATCACGTGGTAGTTACTTAGCCATTGATCTGCCAGGGTGTGGACTATCGTCTAGGACTCCTAACGGAATGATGTATCACGTGTCTGATCTGGTTCTGGTTATACTTTGGATTATGAAAACTTATCAATGGTCAAAAGTATCATTGGTAGGGCACTCCATGGGAGCTATGGCTTGCTATTGCTTCATAGGATTTTTCCCAGCAAAAGTCGATTTGTTCATTGCGATGGACGCACTGCAGCTTTCCCACTTCGAACAGATTCTAGACCAACAAGCTTACTTCTTCACTCGATCAATGCAAGCGAACGAGGATAATGTGAACAACGTTTCGACAAGTGAATACACTTACGAGCAGTTGATCGAAAAGGTCCATAACTTACCGTCCTGTACTATCCCGAAGGAGCTTTGTCCCTGTATTCTCCGGAGGAACATTAGCAAATCGAAAACGTTACCCGAGAGTTACTGTTTTCACTACGACAGCCGAACAAAGTATCCCTACATCATGGGATGGTCGAAGGAAGCAAGTGCGATGACTGCCAAACGAATCAAGTTCCCGGTGTTGATAATTAGAGCGAATGATTCCCTGTTCTACGGTGATGAAGAGGAGTTTTTCTGCTTGGTGGAAACGTTGAAGCAGAACAATACCCATACGAAGCTGGTACACACGCCAGGAGGGCATTACTTCCACCTGATAGTCGCCGAGCGGATTGCAACCGAAATCGAAATGTTCCTGGGTGAGATTGGATATTATGACAAGGCAGTTCAGAGTAAAATGTGATTTTTTTGGCGAAGTGTGAAATTTAGATATGCTGGAATTTTTATTGAAATGATCAATAAATTAACTACACCACAATATGGCCTACAATAGATCGCAAGAAATTTTTTTCAGTGTTACATTTCGTTAGGACGTGATATGTATTATGTATATCATTTATCAAAAATCCTCTTTTTATTCGAATTGGGTGCCAATTGCTACAAAGCCTGCTAGTGTTCTATGAGCTCGTTTACAGCTATGTCCATTGAGAGATTTCATTATAAAATTGGGGTTGGGGGTGTTTCCGTACAATTTCATAGTTCCAATAAAAATTTCCCTAAGAGGTTGAGTTTAAATATCTTCAGCTTTAAAGGGACACATCTTGAAATCCAAAGCCAATATTGAGCATGAGCATAGATGACCGTACAATTCGTAGTTGCTACTCCGTGATTGACCAAAGCAATCGAAGTTGCACAGAGATTTAATGAATGGGGCTTGGGATTAGCTAACCATTCTCAATGTGCACAAATCAAGAGCTCAAAATTTGAAATTCAATAAGCCAGCCACGTCCTTACGATCATCGGGGGAAGGGAAGGGATGTTAGTTAGAAAACCATTGTTACTATAGACCGAAGATCTCCACAGTTGTCATGGGGGAGGGTATTTATTGAATTTGAAGGACTGACCATCGCAAGTTTTGATAGAGGCGCAGACGAAAAATGTTTTGATTGGAAATATTATGTGTGACAATAAGAACATATTCTACAATTACTAGGGTAAAAGCACCGGTTTTGGCCAGCCTAAGAGAAAATGTCAATAAAAATTAAATGGGAAGCCGTATTTATACTACATTTATGTCAAATGTAACCTTCCAATCCATATTATGTGTGTAAAATATCAAAACTTAGCCAGTTTCGGCCAGAGATTTAACTTCGGTTCCTAAATTGGCCAATTGCATTGATTTCTCATGAGAGTGGCCAAATTAGGAGTGCCCTGGCCAAATTAGGCGTATGGGAGTTAAAATTATAAGAAAAATTAATTGTTTTTCTTATGTTTTGAAACAATTTGGACGAGTAAATGAATGTAGCTCTATCATATGAATGTGATCTAATGAACACAAGAGGTTTCATGTTGATTGGCTATGTAAAACGGTATATAATCCACTATGGCTACAACTGGCGTATGGCCAAAACCGGTGCTTCTACCCTAAACAAAAAAATCCCTGATTACGCCCGAGATTCCCTGACAATTTCAGGTTTTTTCAGCTTGAATAAAATTCCATGATAATTCCAGGTTTTACAGGTAGTAGACACCTATGCGATTTCTATGCTCATTTACCGATTTAATCGCATTATTTAGGGTCATACTGTAAACAAAAACTGTCGAGAGTTGCTCTTTAGGAGATTCTTGAGGAATTAATTTTGGTTTGGGGTCGATTAATACCTATGTTGCAAAATAATAGCATTTAAATCACAAATGTATGGATAAATCCCTAATTTCGAGGATCTAAAAGAATATCTCTTTAAATTTCAGGAGAAATTTTTGAAGGAGTTTGAATTTTTGAGAAATTCCTAAAAAGCGACACATCCTCAAAAGAACAAATAGTACTGTTTAAATGTTGTAAGTATTTTTTCACTGGACTATTAGTTTACGGATTCTTTAACATTGAAAATTAAAATTTATAAATACTGCTGATTGTGTACAGCGATTCACAAAATAAAAAATCAGTAAGAAATCATGCAAACTATGATCCGTCACCACCCCGATAATTGCGACTGGCATTATTTTTTGGAAACAAAAGTTTTTTTTCACCTCCCTAGGCTTATATGAAAAATCCTAACTACGCCAATACCAATTGTTCTTTTTTCGTATGTTATGTCGTATGGGAAAAATAGAGGTATTCCATGCTGTGGGAAGAGGGTATCAAAGGCTCTCAAATGAACGCAACATTGCATCCAAAACTATCATAATGTTAAATAACACAACTTTGAAGTTTTATTAAAAGAGATTTTTATTGAGAAAGCCTACTCCGAACCCAACGGATCGCGTTTCCAATGCTTGCACAAAAATTTCGAAATTATCGGAACAACCTTTTCCGGCTCTGTTAGGTGCATGTGATGCGTGCTGTCCACAAAGTGCAACTCAAAGAGCGGATTATTTTGCTTTACAAGCTCGACAAACTCGTCGAAATATTTCCTATCCTCGTAGTAGGACGAATGCTTCGCTTTGAGAAACAGATACGGCATCATCATCCTTTTGGCGAGCTCCAAATTCACATCCTGACCCCATCCAACTCCCACGCTGTATTTTAGTCTGCTGTCGCGGGTAAAGTAGAATTTGTCTGGATGCGTGGCGGATTTCTGTATGTTTCGGTTTAGCAGGTAAGGGGCTGCTTGCTTAGAGACAGACTTGTGTGATCCCAGATGAAGACGATTGACTAGTTCTTCGTACGGATAGCTAGGAGGTTCCGTTTTTTGACGATTCCGAATATCTGCAGTCAACATCTGTGGTATCCGTTTCTGCAAACGTGGTCCAAGCTTGTCAGGATCGCTAATGTGTGGCTTTAGGGCATCCAGACCAATGTTGAAATCTACCATATCCGGAAAAACTGACGAGAATATGAAGCTAACGAGTGATCCCATCGAGTGCGCCATAAACGAAATCTTCTTCCATTGATAATGTTGCATAACCATTTTTAGCATGTAAACGCTATCCAGCGTGTGGTAAGTCATTCCATCGGGAATTCGAGATGACAACCCATGACCGGGGAAATCCAAGGCAAGGAAGCTCATATGATGAGGCAGGAGCGGTATCAGTCTGTCGAAGGTTCCGGCATTGTCTTGCCAGCCATGCAACGAAACAATAGGACGAACGTCTTTTGGACCCCACCATTTGCCCGCAATTTCCCCATATGGTACCGGAACACGAACTTCCTCGACCTGTTATGATGATGAAATGGTATAGATATTATTTCATTGGACTTTGGACCATGACCTACAAGCAGCTCGATGTGACGTATGCATACTTACGTACCTCTCGTTTCACTATGTAACGTGATTCTTCATTGATTTTGTTATCATGCAAAAATCGCTGACTAATGATTATTCCAGCTGATCCTCGATGGGCTCTGAGCATTCGACCGAAAACGGCAACATTGGGCAGGAGAGATGAAACTTTCGTCATTTTGTTCTACGAAAGAAAATTATATACAAACGAACACTGATCTCGCGAGGAACTAACTTAACTTACCTATTATGATTCCGAAATAGTAGACGGAAGTTAGACGATAGCAGCGATTTCTTATCTTTCTTATCACTAATAAATTTCAATTACCATGTGCAAGCAGGTTGAGACTCTTTCGTGATGTGCGCACATTAATCAAATGACAAATTGTTGAATTATAACTATGCAGTTCAATGATTGGAATCGACACTTTCACAGCACTGAAATTGTCTGAGAGATATACCTACGGTCGATCTCCGTTCGGCGGTATGAGATTCGCGAAACTTTGAAAGAGCTCACAATGACGATACTCAGCGATGAGCCGTATGGTTGTATTTGACAGTTGCTCTTTAGCTCACGACGTCCAACACAATCAAAGCAAGCACGTGAATTATAAACTAGAGGCTCTTAGAAATCGTTCACGCGATGGAGTAATAGCACATTAGTGCACGACGCACCTTAAACAAAATTTATCTGTTTGTTCCAAAGTGTAATATTCGCACAAATAAAGGAAACTCACTCAAAGGGTTCAATATTAAGTTGTTTAAAATAATACGATTATTATATGAATGTATTGCGCATTTCTTTCACCACTTTTTATGCGGAAACGCTAATAAAAGTGCACAATTGCATCAATTCGGGTAGGTGTCTTCGGGGGACTTATTCTTCGTGCTCAAAGAATCAGTGCTCTAAAGACACCAACAGGATTCAATGCAATCCCGCACTTTTATTCACACTTTCGCACCTATGAGGCCGCACTTCGCAGTCCAGTAGTGAAATAAATACACAATATATTTCTTCCTCTTCTGATATTACATTCCTATTGACTTCAAAGTCTGCCTTCCAAGTGCCCTATAAACGGAACCATAACATATTGTATTATTATTATTTATCTTTGTGGAGTAAATTATACTATAAAATTTGAAAAATAAAGTACAATTTATTACATACTTACAAGATATTAGAAATCAATGCACATACCCGGCTAGCTATGAGAGACCCCTAATGGGCAAAAGAAATACGAAACAGCATGGTCGCTGAAACGTTTGTGTGTATGGGAAAATGAACTTCACATATGACTTTGACAATACGAACATGCTGAGCTGTAGTATTTATGCACATTTACAGTTGTATATGATAACAGAGACGTTATATTTATGCGATTCATGAAATACACACAGTTCGATCTCTTCATTGCTGCTTCCGAATTGAAAGAGCTGAAATAAGATTAGTTGTGGCAAATTTGCCATAAAAGATTATAGACAAGTTTTAAAAAGCAGAAAATTATACACGTTGTGTATGGCATTCCAGAAATTGATTTCCTTGAGGAACCGACGCGTGGCCATAACCCACGTAAATATCTCATGCTACAGATTTTGCCTTATGGTCGGCTACTCGCTTTTCGAAACAATACTTTGATGAGAGTCTGTTGTGAAAAACAATAAACAAATTGGTGCCACCGTTTTTAAGTTATGAGCCCTCATGTTTCTGGTACCACTCCGCTCAAAAAGTCTTGAAATCCTCAAAAACATCATATTATAGATTTGAGATTTCTTGGAACAGCTCAACCGATTTGTATGATTTTTTTCAGATCAGCTCCTTATTCCTTGACATTGCATAGCCCACATTTTTTTTTCTGATAGATTGACAGAAAACAGAATGGCGGCCAAAGAAATTTTGTATGGGATGTGTCGGTCCCCAAAGGAATATCGAAATATCTTCCAAACCAGATGACCGATGATCAATACAGATTCTGAAAATGTAAGAGTTTTTTAAGAACTGGTGTAAAAATATTAAGAAAATTATGTCACGCTTCAAGGGAGGAAGAGGGGGTCATGCCAAACGTGACAAGCCTGACAAAATGTTGAGTGTTCGCATAAAAAAAGCGTGACAAAGAGGGCAAGGGGTGAGTGGTTCAAAAAAGGTTAAATTATATGTGCACCATCCTTAAGGAACAAAAAAGGTATTCTCGATTATTTTTTTGTGATGAAGCTGCCGGTAGAGTGGTTAATCATTACTCAGAAATGTTATCGAGATGATGGATTAACGATTGATTTTAATGGGAAATCAATGTAAACCAATATTATAGGAACAGAAGTTAGCAAACACCACTATTACTAAAACATGTTCCAGTACTGGAGGAACGGTTTTTTTTTAAGATTAAGTGATTTCCGTTAACCATGGCCGTGCGGTTGGTGTTACCAAGCATTTAGCCACATCGAGTGCAGGAGTATGACTAGACGTTGCATGCTAGTCCGTTGTCTAATGTGGTGCTTCCTTCAAAGGACATAATCGTACGCTGTTGTTGACGATTTTTGATTCCCTAACTCTTTACTATTGCCTCTAACACTGGCACAGACGCCCTATCACGATGATTTATCCATTAAAATGGAAATATTTTACATTCATAGAAAAACTGATTGAAATAATCTTCAATCAATTAGTTTACTACAGTGCCTGTTCGTTGGTCCATTACAGTTGGAACGGCTTGTTTTTGGCATAAAAATGTCAAAGCTGCACAGAAAAAATATATTTAATTTTCAATGTGATGTAAACTGAAGTCTACTGTAAAAATAAATCGAATTCGTGTGTTGTTACAGCATCATGTAAATTTAAATGAATAAACATTCAATTTTCATCTAAAAATGGTTGAATATTACATGATCGTGTGAATTTAAAGTGAATTTGATTAAAAAATAATGGATTGATCGTTGAAATTTAGGTTTATTTTGATGCTCCAAATATGTCCATGAAAATAAACTTAAATTTACAACATATTTTTAGCTGTGTGGATATCGTAAGATTAATACATACAATATTGCTATTACTTTACCGTTCGATTTTAGCACGGTTCGATTTCGGCAACTGAACCGTTCGATTTTGGCAACAGTGTGGAACAGTGTTTCTTGTAAATGCATCTACTGACATATTATGATTAGTTTATTTCATTATCGAATACTCAATACAAGTAAATTTGCTTTTTGGACCACAGAAATACGGGAGCCATATAATCGAAATGACTAACATCATTATAACAGTATCTGCTTAAGTCCTTCTATGTTGTTTAAATACAAAGAAGGACTTAAGAAGAATTTCACCTTATCTTACCAAGACATTTTACGATTTCAGTACTAGCAAGTATAACCTCTGAGAACATTTCATAAAAGTCAACTACGATTCAATATGGAAAATGCCTTAAAATTTTGCCTTGAACTTTCGGCAACAATTACATTGTTATGCTACGGCATGCATGTGGAATTATAAATCCAAATTTTAAAAAAGCTACTTGACTTAAGGTGAATATGTTTCCAAACCGTACCCCAAATCTTCAAGAGCACACATCTGGAACCCAGACAACCACTCAAGCTAAAGACCTGTTGATGACCAATCATCAAGTCCCCAGCAGCTCTCCGAACCTGCGATATGCAAAATCAAAGGAGTAGCCTTGGTTAATCTGAATTTTAACTTAAAATAACAATTCTCTCAAAGTGTGTGTATCAATTCTGAATTCTATGCACAAGTCAAACCATCACATGCTGTATAATCAATAGGCCAGGAGAAGTGGATGGTCTTGTCATTCAGTTTTCTGTCAAATCTCATACAAAATCTACTTTTTCTCTGACAGAAATTCACTCTAGGTGAACCACTTCCCCTGGCCTATTGTACCACATTCTAGACAAATGTCAATATTACGCAGAGACCCTCGCTTACGTTTCATAACATAAAACTAGCTAGGTACCGATCAAAATTCCGCTTTCTTCGAAAGATACCCAAATAGATGCTTGACAAAATCTAACAGTATTCAAGCAATTCATCCCAATTGATTCACACCACATTAATTTTGTTACGTTTTAGTGTCGTCCTAAATAGTTAATCATTCATTATTCAGGATTAAATTACTGAATAATCACAAACGCTCTGCAACATCAATACAAAATGTCCAGATATTTTTTCGAAGACCCTGAACGTTAAATCCCTACATTCAAACTTGCACAGTATGACGAATGCTTGTTCATTGCCATTGGCAATCATCATGCTTTAGTGTGAAATCAAGAGCAGAGTACGCAGCAGGAACTTACATCCGTTCCCACTCGTAGGATAAGATTTTTGAAACATTGGGTTATAGTAATCACCTTCGAGAGTAATGAGCAGTTCAACAGTCATGTCAGAGGCTGAACTTCGTACACCGGATCTCCACCCCATGATAAGATACATTGAGCTGCATGATAGAAAAAATAATGTAAGTCTATAGTTCATTCGCAGGACTGTTTCCCAATGATTATTGTTAACCTACTGAATTCCAAAGGTAACCGAGGTGGAAATTCCTATTCCTTACGGCAAAATCGCTGGCAAATGGTTTGGACCAAAGAACGTTCAGCCGATACTGTGCCTTCACGGGTGGTTGGACAACTGTGGAACTTTTGATAGGCTCATTCCATTGTTGCCAGCAGATGTGAGCTTTCTTGCGATCGATTTCCCCGGACATGGCCACTCTTCGTGGGTTCCCGATGGTATGGCATATCACCAGTTGGATAGCGTCGTTCTTATATTGCAAATCATGAAGGAATATAAGTGGGATAAAGTGGCTATAATGGCACATTCCATGGGAGCCATCATCGGGTTCATGTTCACAGCTATGTTTCCAGAAAAAGTTGAATTTCTCATAGGCATAGATGCTCTGAAGCCCCACAGTTACTACCCTGGAAAGTTCCTTATGATTGCTGCACCATTGCTATCCAAGTTCATCGAGGCTGACCAGAGGAATCGTGAAAAGTCGGAACCTCCCGCATATACCTACGAAGAGATGGTGGATAAAATGTATGATGCAACATTCGAGTCTGTGACCAAAGAAACGGCACCTTTCTTGCTACAGCGGAACATCAAGCCCTCAAAAAAGTTTCCCGGGAAGTACTACTTTGATCGCGACAACAAAGTCAAGTACAACAATATTCCCGGCTGGTCGGATGAGGTGAACTGGGATTTGGGCAAGCGAGTGAAGGTTCCACAGTTGACGATCAAGGCGAAAGATTCCCCGTACCCGGGATCCTGGCAGGGATTCAAACCAATGGTAGAAGTGCTAAAGGAGCACAATCCTCATTTTCAGCTGGAGTTCGTGAAAGCATCACACCATGTGCACTTAACAGATCCGGAGCTCATCGCTCCCATAATAACGGAATTTCTGCGAAAGTATTGGATCAAGCGTCAGGATAGCTTAGTTAGTAAACTGTGATAAGGGATATGGGGATTATTTCCATGGGGTATAACGAATTTTTAAGGAACTAGTCTCGGGTGGATGATTTGAAAATGTATAATTGTTACATTATAGGTATTAGGGTGCCGGTGCCATTAGTGGACTACCTAAGCTATAAAAAATCATAACAAAATAACGAAAAGCCTTAACAGAGATCTTTTGGCGTCAACAGAAAGATTTCAACCTCTACTATATGGGAAAAATATAAAAAGAGTGATTAAACTAATTTTTCAACATAAAATCGCTTGAGCCACTATTGGTACACGTGTTCCAGTAGTTGCGCTAGTGCTCCAGTAGTAGACGTTCGGGAATGGTACAAGGAATTTTGAACAAAATGGTAAATTTTTACATAGGTTTAACATTTTTCCCTCGGAACAGCAATTAATATCTTTCGAATGAAGCATAAAGATCATCTCTGGAACTTTTCTCCATTTGTATACATCCATTTTTAAAACTGCTTCCATCCGTTGATCCACTATTGGAACACGACGGCAACTACTGGTGCAAGGGAGCAAATTTTTTGCATAAACTTAATTATTTATATGACTTTTTGATAAAATAAAAAGCTGAAATTTGGCAAATCGACTAAACCAGAGGCGATCTATCCACCAAAAATAGCACATGTCATTTTTATCGAAAAATGTTCGTTTAATTTCATAGTCCAATCTACTGGTACATTACAACCATTGGTACCGGCACCCTACATATGCATTATAGGTATTACATAAGCACGAAAAGGTAAATAAAGTTAATTCAGATTGAGCTCAAGCGATTACGTATACATCACTATAAAATACTTCTGTGGGATAAAAATCTAGACAGATAAGAGAATAAACTGAGGAATAATTTGATAAGTATGGACATTTTCCTTAGGAAAACTGTATGTAAAATAAGGCTTGAAATAAAAATCACAGTCAATTTCTATAACTCACTTTTGAAGGGACCTCCAAACAATGAAACAAAAAACATTGCTACTGCAGCTAAATGATCCCTAGAGGTAGCCATGAAAACCAACTTTTACCACGGTTCTATAACTGGATATGGATATGTTTTTCGAAAAGCAATGTCGAATAACGCAAATGATCAATAGTTTGATCCAATATATATTTTACAGATTTAACTTTCCCAATATCCCAAATGTATAAAATCACCTCGATAAAATTCGCATAACTGTCTTACATAACTAAAAATCCACCATCCGAAAATGTCACAGCTTGCTGACAACGTCCTCGTCCTTACTCCAGTACTTGCTGAGGAATGCCGTGACGATGGGCGCCACCTGTTCCGGATTCGTCAGATGTACGTGATGCCGGCCCTCAACTACACACTGCTCGAAGTAGGGATTGTTTGCCTTCAGCAAGTCAAGCACCTGTTCGTAGTACTTTTTCTCCTCGAAATAGGGCGACTGTTTGGCTTTGATGAACAGAAAGGGCATTTTGATCTGCTTTGCCAGGTCCAGAATAACCTCGTGCGAAAAATTCATTCCCATCGAGTACTTCAGTCGGGAGTCTCGCGTGAAATAATATTTTTCGGGATATTTCAAGCTTTTCTTGATGTTTCGATGCAGCAAATAAGGACACGTTTCTCGACTAATAGAGTTGTAGGTTGCTTCGTGCAATTTGTCTACCATTTCAGAATAGGTGTAGGATGGAGGTTCAGACTTTTGCTGATTGCGAAGATCAGCCACCATGAGCTGGGGAATGGAGTTTGTCAATCGGTAGATTATATTTTCCGGCGAAGAAACTTGCGGCTTTAAGGAATCTAGGGAGATCATCAGATCCACTTTATCGGGAAAAACTGCCGCAAAAATGTACTGTAACACGGCGCCCATGGAGTGACTCAAAAATGACACCTTTTTCCAACCGTACTCGTTCATGATAGCAAGCAGTAGATTTAGTGAGTTAATCCCCTGATAGGACAGTCCATCGGGAATACGCGACGAGTACCCATGTCCGGGGAAATCGATCGCTAGAAAGCTCACATTCTTCGGCAACAGTGGTATCAGCGTATCGAAGGTTCCCGCGTTATCCTGCCAACCATGGAGGCACAAAATTGGTCGAATATTTTGAGGTCCCCACCATTTGCCGGCAATTTCACCATACGGAACCGAAATGCGAACTTCTTGAACCTTGAACCACAGAAAAATGGCAGCGTAAATTATATATCATTAGGACTTATGAATTCCAAACTGTTGCATTCTTACTCCATGATCACGGTCGTGCTGATCGACTAGATTGATCAATGATGATGGTGAAGTGGGCTGGCCACTCATTTTGACTTTTGACTTCGACGCTGGCTAAAATATCACTAAGTGAGTTAGCAAAACGACACACAGGGCTTATCGGTTTTTATCAGCAATAAAAACACTTTTGCAGATAGCTTTTCCCGAATTGTGTTGGTTCTGTTTGTTTGTTATGTTCAGTGGGTATGATGATTATACTAATACTAATTGAACTGTTTCAAAGCGTAAATTCATTCAATGAAAGAATGAACATTTTTGTCTTCATCGTATTGCCTTTTTATATTTGTAGCTGAGAGCAGGCTACAGAATCGTTCCGATAATATGGAGCCTTGTATACTGATGATCGATTTAACTATGCAAGGTCCTGTGGTGCCTTTAATAAAATTATGAAAAAAACATTATTATTATGAATTATGATCACCTTCAATGATTATGCAGTTACTCATTGAGGCAAATGTGGCAGATGGTGTCTGAATACGGTTTCCCAGCAAAACTGATGATTGATACTGATGAGTGCTGGACAGTTCGACATCAAGTGTGTAGCTTTAAAACAATGTGTTAACTTTTGTACAACTTCTTCAAAGTTTGAATAAAAACCAAGTAATTCATTCAACTGGTGCATAGATTGAATATCGAAAATCTTTGGCATCGTAACACAGTAGCCATAACTCGCATGCTTTTTCAGGGTGTCCATTCAAAATCAGTTTTCAAATTCCCGGATTTTTCCCGGATGCCCAAAAATTTAAAACCGGATGACATCATGGTCCTTGTGACTGATGACTCAGACATTTGTATAGAAGGTTGTGATATTTGTTTAGACCTTCAAAATATTTGTTTTCAAACATCAAATGCATAATATTTTTGTTTTCACTTTAAAAAAAACTTTATGCAGTTAGATCATATCAGACACCATTGCATTGGTCAATATGTAGATTGTCCAGTATATAGATTGTCGAATAATGGAGAGTTCTGTTTGATCTTTCGACCTTGACACTTGCTTTTCCCGGGGCAAGCGACGAGGGCAGGATCAAACATGTCGCGCGTCGGTCTCGTAAGTGAAAAAGTGGCGTGATCGGTGAGTTCGATTGAAGAAAGTGAAAAAGTGCCGCGATCGGTTAGTTTGATTCTTCGACCTTGACGCTTGCTCCTGGGCAGTGCGTCAAGAAAGCCCGAACAGTTTTTTTTTTATTCTTTTTGGGTCGCGCGCTTATTTTTTTTTTTCCTGAGTGCTTTTTTATAGCCGAGCAAACGAGTGAAGTCGAAAGTGGATTGTGGCTGCTCAGTCAAGGATAACGGATCAATTGGTGAGCTCGTTTCATGCTACTATTTCTAATCTATAAAATATGTATGACTGCACATTCAATCGTTAAAATGGTGGGATGTAAATATGATTTTTCAACAAACTATGGATGGTTCGTCACTGTGAGTGTCGACACAAACTCTGATTCATAATTTATTTATGTTTAACATTTTTGTTTTCAGAACACCTCTTTTTACCTTTATTTTTGTAATTAAAAAAAACTTTGAATGGTTCGACACTACAAGTGTAGACTTGCGAAAGGTTCACTTTATTCAAAAAACTTTGGATGATTCGCCACTGTAAGTGTCGGCATAAGAATAAGAGTGTTCTATGATGTCC